>NC_084554.2:12350000-12355000 GCF_033978685.3 Nerophis lumbriciformis
AACACCCGAATAAGTTTTTCTACTTGTTTAAGTCGGGGTCCACGTTAATCAATTCATGGTACAAATATATACTATCAGCATAATACAGACATCACACAAGTTAATAATCAGAGTATATGAGTATATACATTGAATTATTTACATTATTTACAATCCGGGGGGTGGGATGTGGAGGGGGGGGGGGGGGGGTCAGACAAATGGACATTGAAACAGTGTAGATCTGACTTGGTAGGATATGTACAGCGAGCAGTGAACATAGTGAGTTCAGAAAGCATAAGAACAAGTATATACATTTGATTATTTACATTTGATTATTTACAATCCGGGTAGGTGGGATGTGGAGGGGAGAGGGTGTTAGCCAAGGGTTGAAGTTGCCTGCAGGTGTTCTTTTAGTGCGGTTTTGAAGGAGGGTAGAGATGCACTTTCTTTTATACCTGTTAGGAGTGCTTTCCATATTGATGTGGCATAGAAGGAGAATGAGTTAAGACCTTTGTTAGATCGGAATCTGGGTTTAACGTGGTTAGTGGAGCTCCCTCTGGTGTTGTGGTTATGGCGGTCATTTACGTTATGGAAGTAGTTTGACATGTACTTCGATATCAGGGAGGTGTAGCGGATTTTATAGACTAGGCTCAGTGCAAGTTGTTTTACTCTGTCCTCCACCCTGAGCCAGCCCACTTCGGAGAAGTGGGCAGGAGTGAGGTGTGATCTGGGGTGGAGGTCTAAAAGTAACCTGACTAGCTTGTTCTGGGATGTTTGGAGTCTAGATTTGAGGGTTTTGGAGGTGCTAGGGTACCAGGAGGTGCATGCGTAATTGAAAAAGGGTTGAACGAGAGTTCCCGCTAGAATCTTCATGGTGCTTTTGTTGACCAGAGAGGAGATTCTGTAGAGAAATCTCGTTCGTTGGTTGACCTTTTTGATTACCTTGGTTGCCATTTTATCACAGGAAAGATTAGCCTCTAGAATAGAACCTAGGTAGGTGACCTCATCTTTCCTGGTGATAACAATGTCACCCACTTTAATAGTGAAGTCACTGACTTTCTTAAGGTTGATTTGGGACCCAAATAGGATGGATTCCGTTTTACCCAAGTGTATGGATAGTTTATTGTCAGCGAGCCAGGTGCAAATACTACAGAGTTTTTTCCACCTGTGACTTGTCCTTGCCGGATGCCAGCAGGGCAACTGTATATATTCATGCTGTATGCACAGTGACGTGCAGTCTGCAGGGAAGGCACAGCCTTACCGCTTATGGTGATCAATTTAAAAAACGAATAATAAAAACATCAAATAAATATTGGCAATTGTCAGTTAAACTGTAAACTAAACAAATGTATTTAACATCATACATTGTAATATAGTGTTGTCCTGATACCAATATTTTGGTACTGGTACCAAAATTATTTTGATACTTTTCGGTACTTTTCAGTAGAGATGTCCAATAATGGCTTTTTTGCCGATATCCGATATTCCGATATTGTCCAACTCTTAATTAGCGATACCAACCGATACCGATATATACAGTCGTGGAATGAACACATTATTATGCCTAATTTTGTTGTGATGCCTCGCTGGATGCATTAAACAATGTAACAAGGTTTTCCAAAATAAATCAACTCAAGTTATGGAAAAAAATGCCAACATGGCACTGCCATATTTATTATTGAAGTCACAAAGTGCATTATTTTTTTAACATGCCTCAAAACAGCAGCTTGGAATTTGGGACATGCTCTCCCTGAGAGAGACTATGAGGAGGTGGTGGGGGTAGGTGGTAGCGGGGGCTGTATATTGTAGCGTCCCGGAAGAGTTAGTGCTGCAAGGGGTTCTGGGTATTTGTTCTGTTGTGTTTATGTTGTGTTACGGTGCGGATGTTCTCCCGAAATGTGTTTGTCATTCTTGTTTGGTGTGGGTTCACAGTGTGGCGCATATTTGTAACAGTGTTAAAGTTGTTTGTACAGCCACCCTCAGTGTGACCTGTATGGCTGTTGACCAAGTATCTTGCATTCACTTACATACATACATATATACATATATACATATAAACATACCGGTACATATATATATATATATATATATATATATATATATATATATATATATATATATATATATATATATATATATATATATATGCATATATATATACATGCATACATACATATTTATATGCATATATATATATATATATATATATATATATATATATATATATATATATATATATATATATATATATATATATATATATGCATATATGTATATATATATATGCATATATGTATATATATATATATATATATGCATATATATATATGCATATATATATATATATATATACCGGTATATATGCATATATATATATATATATGCATATATATATATATATATATATATATATATATATATATATATATATACACACACACATATATGCATACATATATATATATATATATATATATATATATATATATATGTATATATATATATATATGTATGCATATATGTGTGTGTGTATATATATATATATATATATATATATATATATATATATATATATATGCATATATATATATGCATATATACCGGTGTGTATATATATATATATATATATATATATATATGCATATATGCATATATATATATGCATATATATATATATATATATATATATGCATATATATATATATATATATATATATGCATATAAATATGTATGTATGCATGTATATATATATGCATATATATATATATATATATACATTATAGTTACTTTACATGCAGTTGGCTTTTGGCCCTTTTTAGCACAATGCGTCCCCCAAGTAAAAAAGTTTGGACACCCCTGTTCTAAACATATAAGAACCTGCTGTGATCACTATTGGAAATGAGGAAGTGTGTGTGTGTGTGGGTGTGTGTGTGTGTGTGTGCGTGGGTGTGTGTGTGTGTGTGTGCGTGTGCGTGTGAGTGACAAAGACAAATTAGCCAAAGAAAGAGGAGGGGCAGCCCCTCCCTCCGACACCAATTAGCAGATTGATTATGCGGCTGAGAGAACGCGTGTCACTCAGCACCACCTGGCCAGCGACAGGAAGGAGGCCAGCTTCTCCGTGTACCTGGAATGTTCTGGAACAAGAGGCTGCTCCGGCACCGCCATACAGAGGCGCTGATCCGTGATCAACAGGGTAGCGATGGAAGAGGCAAGACAATAATAGCGGCGTGCTGCATGGCGGCCTTCACTCAGACACTGTGACTCAAATAGAATACTTCTGTCAGTACACTTCAATAAGTATAATATGTACACAGTGTACTTTTCCCGAGTGGGTGAATTTTGCCATCCTGAATTAGTTTGTATTTATTTTGAAATGACGATCACAATATCTACCTTCTTTTTTCCTTTTTAATGGTGAATTGTTATTAAGTGAGTCCCTCCACTTTCGCGACGTAGTTAAGATGGCGACTATTGAGGGCGGTATAAGTGTATTACTGCACACGCACCATCTGGGTACTGACAGTGTACTACACTAGTGTGAACACATGTACGTACTCAAAATTAGAGGCGTCCGAATACCTGATATTTATATTGATATAAACAAATATCGGAATAAACCAGCTTGCATCTAAAATCTCTGAAATTAGCGTATTGATACTAACAGTACTACTTGTGCAAATCTCGACAACCAGTTAACATCTAGATGTCCTCCAATAAGCACACAAAGTTGGTCTTTTCTTGTATTTTAGTCAAGTCCTTTACAAAAGGAGCTAGGAGCAAGCAACTACGCGACAGCTAAGCACACAAAACCACACAAGCTAGACGTATGTATGGGTGTCCTTGATTAAACAATATTGCCGTCTAAAACAGCACTTTTGTCGATATAAACAATAATTTAAATAGTTTAGTTGCATATTACTCAAATATACAAAGTCTCCAAGGCAGAAGCGTATTAGAAAGTAACAAGCGTGTCCGCATAATTCAACTCACTGCTTCATAAGTGTTACCTGTACAGGGGGAGGGAGACGGCACAGACAGGAGGGATTGCGTATAAGCTCTATTTATTTATTTATATATATATACCGGTACACTATATATATATATATATATATATATATATATATATATATATATATATATATATATGTATGTATATATGTATAAATAACCAATAATACTATTAATAAACTAGAGAATGGAGCGTGACCAAGCCAAAAGGGTGTGTATGTGTGCGACTATGTGTGTGAGTTCACTGTTGTGTGTTACCGGAGTGTTGAGCAAAAGGCGGAAATCCCGGAGGAGAAAAGCAGCCTCGAAGGTCCGTGAGACAGGCAGGTAGTCGGGGGCGATAGCGAGGCGTCAGAGTCCGTGTCCAGGCGGGAGGTCGAGATCCAAGAAGCAACCAGAGAACCAGAGGGAATACGGGGAGACGAGACGCACAGCTTGTGACGTGTGGGAACGGAGGCAGGCTGCAGAGAGGCGACAAGGAGGACACGAGACAATGAACACGACGAGGGAGAAAATACAGAGAGCAAAGAGTGCGCATATAGCTTGACGATTAGGCTTACTGTGCTGAACAGGTAGCTACGTTCTGGCCCGAGATAGCAGGTTGTGCAGGCTTATGAAGGCAGGTCCTCTGATCAGTGACAGGTGCGCTGATTGCTGGCGATTGATTGCAGCTGCTTGCTCCAGCCGGACTGACACGCGCCTGGCGCGCTCCCGAAGATGCACACATGAATGCGCACTGGTGAGCGCTCGGGCCGTGACAATAAGCTTACTTAATATATTATCGCGGCCACTCTGTGTCGACATAAAACCAATTACCACTCCATTTCAACCTAAAGACAGAGTAAGTTTTTCATACCTACCATTGTTCTTTGGTTGACTAATTTCACTTAATCAAACCTTTTCTCACATTCCACCCTATAAAATAATAAAAGGATGTATGATTCTTGCTAATATCGTGTCCATATCGGTGTCGGGTAATACTCAGGGCTCTATTTGTTCGTACCAGAAGTGG
>NC_084554.2:12360000-12387500 GCF_033978685.3 Nerophis lumbriciformis
TTTGCTGTCGTCCAGCATTCTGTTTTTGTTTACTTTGTAGCCAGTTCATTTTTAGTTTTGCTCTGCATAGTCTTCCCTAAGCTTTAATGCCTTTTCTTAGGGGCACTCACCTTTTGTTTATTTTTGGTTTAAGCATTAGACACCTTTTTTTACCAGCACGCTGCCTCCCGCTGTTTCCGACATCTACAAAGCAATTAGCCACCTACTGATATGGAAGTGTATTTTAACCCAAATAGGTGAAATTAGATAATCTCCCACGGCACACCAGACTGTATCTCACGGCACACAAGTGTGCCGCGGCACAGCGGTTGAAAAACACTGATTTAGAACATGCTTAATAAGTTACATTAAGAACATCTCTTCATTCAAAAAGGAACTACCACCTTGTTGCGGTGTCCTAATGATCTTAAAAGCTAAAGACATCTAAGTCCAAGTCCACGGTTGTGCCAGCTCCAGGTCATAATTGAGATCCTTCCCCAAGTGAAGGAGTTAATACATCTTGGGGTCTTGTTCACAAGTGAGGGAAGAGTGGATTGCGAGTTTGACTGGTGGATTGGTGCAGTGGTGTTGACTCAGAATCGGTCCGTTGTTGTGAAGAGGATTCTGGGCCTATAGGCAGAGCTCTCAATTTACCAGTCGATCTACGTCACTGAGCTTTGTGTAGTGACCAAAAGGACATGACCGTGGGTACAAGTGGCCGAAATGAGTTTCCTCCTTAGGGCGGCTGGTCTCTCCCTTGGAGATTGGGTAAGAAGCTCCGTCATCCGCAGAGAACTTGTGGGGAGCCGCTGGTCCTCCACAGTGAAAGGAGCCAGGTAAGGTGGCTCGGGGATCTAGTCAGGATACTTCCCTGCACATCCAACCGGGAAGAGACATGTTGGAAGGACTATGTCTTTCAACTGGCCTGGGAATGCCTCAGGATTGCCCAGGATGAGCTGGACAAAGTAGCTAGGGACGGTGAAGTCTTAGTTTTTCTGCTTAGGCTGCTGCCCCTGTGACCCGACTTTGGATAAGCGGAGGAAGCTGGATGGACAAAGAAAAGGTGGAAAAAGCAAAACTCCCCCTTGTCCTTGTCTAGTACTAATAATTCATTCACACTATATATTTTACTTTTTAACACTTACAATCGTTATGATCTTCCTATTGAGTCATTTAACACTGTTAATGTGTCACCATTTTTTCATTAAAAAAATTATGTCTCGCAATAGATAGATAGCTTGTTCAATCACAAAAAAGACTAAATACTAATTACAGTAGTACCTCAGGTTTTGTTAGTAATACGTTCTAAAAGGTCAGACGTAAACCAAGCCATGTGAAAATTACATTTTTTGCCATAAGAAATGATGCAAATCTGATCATCTATTCTGGAGCCCCAGAAATATTGCCACAAAACACACTATAGAGAATACAATGGATCGCAACTGGAAGACGTTTCGTCCAAGCAGTCCAGTTGCGATTGATTGAATGCTCTGAGAAGACAATGACCTAGATGAATGAGAACCTTCATAGACATTTATAGAGAATAATTATAGTTGTATATGCATATAATGAATAAAATGGATACATGAACATTTACATTACAATTACCTGTATTGAAGACTCTTCATCAGCAAAGCCGGTGATGAGCACAAAGGCAGGAGTAGATGGGAGAGCCAAGCAAGCGCCACTTTACTCCTATGCTACGAGTTCTTTCTTAAATTCAATAGTGTGTCTCACTTTCTGTATTGAAGTGCTAGCACACACAACTTTCTTTGGCCCCATGGTGGTTTTTTTTTCAGTTGTACTCATTAAAGAAAGCATTAAAGAGTCACCAACGTGTAGGTTTACTTGTTTGGGTACTTGACTCCATGGAATGATACACAGGTAAACGGACTAGATAGCCGAGATGGTGAGGGCAAAATATTGCTCAAAATTTGTGTATCTGAAATGGATTAATTTTTTACGAAAAAATTTCTTTTTTTTACAGTTTGGTTTTCGTCTAAAATTTTGGAACGAAAACACTGGTACCACTGTATTATTAAGAATACTTACTACTAAAGATGTCCGATAATATCAGACTGCCGATATTATCCGTCGATAAATGCTTTAAAATGTAATATCGGAAATTATCGGTATCGGTTTCAAAAAGTAAAATTTAAGACTTTTTAATACGTCTGCTGTACAGAGTGGTACACGGACGTAGGGAGAAGTATAGAGCGCCAATAAACCTTAAAGGCACTGCCTTTGCGTGTCGACCCAATCACATAATATCTACGACTTTTCACACACACAAGTGAATGCGAGTCATACTTGGTCAACAGCCACACAGGTCACACTAAAGGTTGGCCGTATAAACAACTTTAACACTGTTACAAATATGCGCCACACTGTGAACCCACACCAAACAAGAATGACAAACACATTTCGGGAGAACATCCGCACCGTAACACAACATAAACACAACAGAACAAATACCCAGAACCCCTTGCAGCACTAACTCTTCCGGGATGCTACAATATACACCCCCCGCTATCCCCTCCCCCCACTTCAACCCCGCCCACCTCAACCTCCTCATGCTCTCTCAGGGAGAGCATGTCCCAAATTCCAAGTTGCTGTTTTGAGGCATGTTAAAAAAAATAATGCACTTTGTGACTTCAATAATAAATATGGCAGTGCCATGTTAGCATTTTTTTTCCATAACTTGAGTTGATTTATTTTGGAAAACCTTGTTACATTGTTTAATGCATCCAGCGGGGCATCACGACAAAATTAGGCATAATAATGTGTTAATTCCACGACTGTATATATCGGTATCGGTTGATATCGGAATCGGTAATTAAGAGTTGGACAATATCGAAATATTGGATATCGGCAAAAAAGCCATTATCGGACATCTCTACTTACTACTATGGATGCACAATATTTTGTTTTAAAGCAGCTATTGATGACTTCCTGCTTCTCAAGACCGATGCCTATAACTCATTTGTATGTATTATCTAAATGTAACTGTAGTTTGTGCACACCAGGAGGTAAGAAAGACTCAAACAAAGGTAGATATGAAAAACTGTACCTGTAGATTTGTCCTAAGCAAATGTAAATATCATCACTTCTATGGTCGGGCTAACATCATATCAATTGGTCAGTATTGATGCTTAAGTCTTTGTTTACATCTATAAGTGTGTGCAGGAGTGGTGGTTTATTTGCTAGCAAACATACAAGTCAGAAGTACAGACCCGTGACTCCAGAGGTCCAGTCTCGTCAGCATTGGTGGTAGGCTAGCTGTCCAGGGACATCCTTTTCATGATAAAATTGCAGATCTCTTTGGCCATAGGGTCGTCTCGGCGGGCTTTTTACACTTTTCGGACACAGCACCGGTGTGAAAGGCGATAACCTTTCTTTGCGACTGGCTTTGGGCAGCTTCTTGGCAACACAAGCACCTTCATGGGTTTTCAAGGCATTGATGCTGGTGGCGCTTAGGTGTGGCTGGCGAGGTTTGATGTGTTGAGGCCGGCGAGGTTTGATGTGTTGAGGCCGGTGTTTTGTTCTCTCCTCGCAGAGTGTTTGCGGGGCATTTGGTGCAGGCGGCACACAGGCTGTCTTCCTCTGAAGGAGCTAATAAGTCCTACACGATAGATGCCATGTTTGTTTACACTGTGAACTGCGGCAAGCTCAGGGGACATTTAGAACATCTTATTAGGTAGGAACTAGGGTCTTGATACCAATATTTTGGTTTTGGTACCGGTACCAAAATGTATTTCGATACGTCTCGATACTTTTCTAAATAAAAGAGACCACAAAAAAATGGCATTATTGGCTTTATTTTAATAAAAAATCTTAGGGTACGTTAAACATCTGTTTATTATTACAATCGATATATACAATAATATAATATATAATATATAATATATTACAATTTTGTCCTTCAATAAAATAGTGAACATACGAGACAACTTGTCTTTTAGTAGTAAGTAAGCAAACAAAGGCTCCTAATTTGTCTGCTGACGTATGCAGTAACATATTGTGTCATTTATCATTCTATTCTTTTGTCAACATTATAAAGGACAAGCTGTAAAAATTGATTATTAATCCACTTGTTCATTTACTGTTAATATCTGCTTATTTTCCATTTCAACATGTTCTATCTACACTTGTGTTAAAATGTAAGAATCACTTATTCTTCTGTTGTTTGGATACTTTACATTAGTTTTGGATGATACCACAAATTTAGGTATCGATCCGATACCAAGTAGTTACAGGATCATACATTGGTCATAATTTAAGTTCTCATGTGTCCAGGGACGTATTTCCTGAGTTTATGAATATAATATGAATAAAAAAAAATAAAAAAAGATTTTGTAAAGATAAAAATTATTGATGGAATCATAGTAATATCGACTTGATACGCTCTTGTACTTGGTATCATTACAGTGGATGTCAGGTGTAGATCCATCCATGGCATTTGTTTACATTGTGACGCCGGTGAGCTACGGTGTGTAGTGAAGCATGTTTAGCTATTCCTCGTCCTGCAGGGATGTATTCCTAACATTAGCCCGATAATTATCGTGCACCACTGCTTCACATAGTACTCACATTGTCATAGTACTACAATAATTTAGCAAAGGATTATTTTAGTAATCTATCGATTAGTTTGTTCAAGTAATTGGATAAAAAAAACTCTGGCCTCAATGCAAAGTTCATGGAAAATTGTTGCACGAAACAAAGATGTTTCTGCTTGCCATATCTTTTATTCTTTTTTGTAATAAATGCACATCAACAACATTGAAATTGCGCTTTGAATAGATGTTTACTAATAAAAAAAAAAGCCTCTCCGCTGTTTGCTGCCAAATATGACACAGCACACACACCGCTCTTTTGTGCATCTTCTTGCAGCGCCCGCACGGTCACTATATCCGTGTATTTGAAGTTCCAGGCACTCTTATTAGTCACACTTTCTATACGATTAATCGAAGCGACAGAATATAAATCAAAGTTTTAGGTTGGATTCCAGCTTCCGCCGTCCTAGTCACGGCTGTTGTGTCTTTGGGCAAGACACTTCACCCACCGTGCTCCCAGTGCCGCTCACACTGGTGTATAAATGGGAATTAATGTTTGGTGGTGGTCGGAGGGACCGTTGGCGCAAATTGGCAGCCACGCTTCTATCAGTCTTACTTAAGGCAGCCGTGGCTACAATTTCTCCAGATTCTCTGAACCTTTTGATGATATTAGGGACCGTAGATGGTGAAATCCCTAAATTCCTTGCAATAGCTCATTGAGAAATGTTGTTCTTAAACGGTTGGACAATTTGCTCATGCATTTGTTCACAAAGTGGTGACCCTCGCCCCATCCTTGTTTGTGAATGACTGAGCATTTCATGGAAGCTGCTGTTATACCCAATCATGGCACCCACCTGTTCCCAATTAGCCTGTTCATCTGTGGGATGTTCCAAATAAGTGTTTGATGAGCATTCCTCAACTTTCTCAGTATTTTTTGCCACTTGTGCCAGCTTTTTTGAAACATGTTGCAGGCATCAAATTCCAAATGAGCTAATATTTGCAAAAAATAACAAAGTTTTCCAGTTCGAACGTTAAGTATCTTGTCTTTGCAGTCTATTCAATTGAATATAGGTTGAAAAGATTTTGCAAATCATTGTATTCTGTTTTTATTTACCATTTACACAATGTGCCAACTTCACTGGTTTTGGGGTTTGTAGTAAAAAACTGACAACTCAGTCACCAGAATTTTAAATGTAAATAGTTGTTATTATGGTAAATGGAACTACAGTAGCACTGTTTTTATAGCAAATAAAAACTGGCAGTTTAGTAGCCAGAATTTTACTGTAAAATTGATGGTAGTTTTCACAACATTACTGTAATTGGAAAAACAGTAGCACTTTTTAAAATTCTGGCACCTGAGCTGCCATTTTTTTCACCTTAAAATAGTTTATTTTTATTTTCAGTAATACACCGTAAAAAGAACCACCGGAGATTTTACGGTAAAAGACTGGTCGTTCAGTGGCTTACCACCATCAACGTGTGAATGTCGAGTGAATGAATGATGGGTTCTCACTTCTCTGTGAAGCACTCTGAATGTCTAGAAAAGCGCTATATAAATCTAATCCATTATTATTTTTACTATCAATACTTACCATGGTTGCAATGGTTGCCACCATATGGTCATGTGACTCCTCCCAGCCAATCAGTGAGCAGGTTAACAACTTGCAATTATAATGAAACACATGTAATAATGGCTGCACATTTAAGTTAGTAAAAATATACATTTTGGTGATACAATCTGGAATTTCCAATGTTTTCCTTTGGTATTTCCATGAAATCGTCCTTTTTTGAAGGTGATAAAATGATGTGTGCTCCAGCCCTGTCAAGGACCCTTTCTGGGCCCCCGGCCCTCCTTTAAGAAGCCCCGCCTCTTCCTCGAGGCTTCACTTAGCTGCGTTGCTAGCAGCCAGAGAGCTAGCAATGACGTAATGCTCATCCTAAACACAAAAACAGTTTTGATATTACATCATCGCTTCTAAACCTGGGTGCAGCGACGAGGCACATGCGCAGGACACACACACACACACACACGGTATAATTAAGCGTTTGCAGCTCAGCCTCCATTGTTGACATTCAGCAGCCTTTGACAGCTCGTGAATGTGCTGCTAATTTGGCTTTTTTATGCTTTAGCAGATGCTTTTCACAGTAAATGAGGATCTCAGGATAGTTGTTTTTTTTTTTTTGGAAATGAGGAAGCCTTCAATGTGTCCCCACGACAAGACCTTCACGCAGGAAAGAAGCAATTAGACGGTGAAGAGCGGCTTTCCTCCATCCTCGCTATCGCACAGCTTAGTGCCCTCACTTCCTCCACAAGACGCTTAATAATGAATGTTGTGCTTTGGCAGTGTGTTGTCACACGGCTGTTTTCATAACACACTTTCAGGCTGCCTGACGCTCTTAATAGGGACATCTTTGTACAACATAATCATACATGACAGACACACACACAGCTCTGTCTTCAAATGTGATGTCACTTGGTGGCTGCAGAAGGAAATGAAGTGCTCTGTGGGTCACTTCTATAAACTTTTATTCAGAAAATGCAACTTGACATCACGCAGATCATACTTTGAGGGCCAGGCTTTAAAAAGACACGTCGCATTCAGTATGCGAGGAAATAGTATTGTGGTGGGTTGTGCAAGCAGTGAGAGTTGTTCTGCTCTCTTAATATCACGTCTTCCTTGTCTAAATTACAGGCTGCTGCTGCTCAGCCTCTCAGTTTTATGGGCCTAAAGTGCTCAAATTGATGGGAGCCTAATGCTTGTCGCAAGCGCCCATATTTTCCAACCTAAGAAGTACACAAGAGCTCATAAGCGAACGGGAGACAAATTAGCATTATTTCTCATTCTGGGGTTGGAAACCGAGACTAAATATTAAACACTTGTATTGAACATTTCAATGAAATATACCAAAGCCCAAAACCAGTGAAGTTGGCACGTTGTGTAATTCGTAAATAAAAACAGAATACAATGATTTACTAATTATTTTCAACTTATATTCAGTTGAATAGACTGTAAAAACAAGATATGTAATGTTCGAACTGGGAAACATCATTTTTTTTTTGCAAATAATCATTAGCTTAGAATTTAATGGCAGCAACACATTGCAAAAAAGTTGGCACAGGGGCATTTTTACCACTGTGTTACATGGCCTTTCCTTTTAACAACACTCAGTAAAAGTTTGGGAACTGAGGAGACACATTTTTGAAGCTTTTCAGGTGGAATTCTTTCCCATTCTTGCTTGATGTACAGCTTAAGTAGTTCAACAGTCCAGGGTCTCCTTTCTGGTATGTTACACTTCATAATGCGCCACACATTTTCAATGGGAGACAGGTCTGGACTACAGGCAGGCCAGTCGAGTACCCGCACTCTTTTACTATGAAGCCATGCTGTTGTAACACGTGGCTTGGCATCGTCTTGCTGTATCTTGTCTTTGCAGTCTGTTCAATTGAATATAGGTTGAAAGGGATTTGCAAATCATTGTACTCTGTTTTTATTTACGATTTACACAACGTGCCAACTTCACTGATTTTGGGGTTTGTATATGGTAGAGCTGGGAGCAGTAATGGGCAGCGTTTATTAAATTCATTTGAATTAAAGCTGCGTGCACCATTGAACGGGCCCTCGCCCCTGTTGCACCGCGCCCTGACCCACCACCAAAAGTTTCGGGACCCCCAAAGTATAACATTTTTCGCCATACCTGAAGCTCCTGCAAAATTAGGGGACATTTTGTGCACGATAAGGGCCTCAAAAAGGCTTCCAAACGTAAGAAGAAAAAACACAGCAATTTCAACAGCGCCCTTGTGGTGCTCTGTATCGTCCCTGCGGGGCTTGCTTCGCTGCCCGAGCCAAAATAAAATAAAATAAAAAAGCCACTTCACACTGTTATCATCATTTGTATCAATTAGGATCAAGATCTGAACTTGTGAAACCGAGTTATTAACATTTTGTGTTTTGTGGCGAACCATCAGATCATGCCACGCCCACATCCTGTCATTTGCAGAACATTTTTTGCAATGTATCATCACCTGTCAGTTTAGTATTCGTCTCTGATCACCTAAAGTGCAGAAATGACAGTTGAATTGGTGATGGTGTGGGGAAGTTTTTGCCGCTAGGCTCCGCCTACTACGAATAGGTAGGAACATGTAATGACCCATTGGGCACTTCAGGCTGTCATCATGGTATCTACCAAATAGGATCAAGATCTGAATTTGTGGAGCCGAGTTATTAACGTTTCGTGCTTTGTGTCGAATCATCAGACCAATGTCTGGCGCCAAACCACGCCTACATCTTATGGCGTAGGCAAAATTTGTTCTCAATTTATTATCACCTCTGTAAGTAGTATCGGTAATTTTAACCGTGACTCATTTGGCCATAGCTCCGAGGAGGAATTTGTTTAAGTAGAACCTCTTTTTTTCGCCAAAA
Source organism: Nerophis lumbriciformis (assembly GCF_033978685.3). Taxonomy (NCBI): domain Eukaryota; kingdom Metazoa; phylum Chordata; class Actinopteri; order Syngnathiformes; family Syngnathidae; genus Nerophis; species Nerophis lumbriciformis. The sequence continues at coordinate 12,368,954 of NC_084554.2, forward strand.
AATGGCCAAAATCTATCAAAGCAAAGTTTGGCGCCATTCCACGCCAACCCTCCCGAATTTCTCGAGAGACTCCGAATTTCAGTGCCTCTCCCGAAAATCTCCCTGGACAACCATTCTCCCAAAAATCTCCCGATTTCCAGCTGGACAACTATATTGGGGGCGTGCCTTAAAGGCACTGCCTTTAGCGTCGTCTCTCACCTGAAAAGGACACTATTATATATGTCTCCGTTATCCATAGGTTTATCTATAACCCATAAAGTAGGCAGGCACGGAGCTATTTCTCAGCGTGTGTTTATTCCAGCCGGCACGTTAATACACTGACACACAACATCCGGATTCCCATCATGCATTGCTTCAAAACTACGGCAAGTTGTAATATCCAAAATTTAGTGAAAGGTAAGTATTTTTTTTTTTTTTTTAAGTAAGCAGCAAGTACAGTACAGTTAGTAGAACTGTGTTTTCATTACTGTTTACTGTACTATATATATATATATATATATATATATATATATATATATATATATATATAAGAAATACTTTGATTTCAGTGAATTCTAGCTATAAATATACTCCTCCCCCTTAACCCGCCCCCCGACCCTGCCCACCCCTACACCCCCAATCTCCCGATTTCGGAGTTTTTGATTGATCTCAAGGTTGGCAAGTATGATCATGGCGTAGGACAATTTTTTTTTTGCAAGTCATTATCGCCTATATGTGTAGTATCTGTAAATTTAACAACGACCCATTTGGTGAAAGTCCCTAGGAACAGTTCGTTAATGTACGACCCCTTTTTTTCGCCAAAAAATGAAAGGCATGGGTATGGGTTCCTCAACCTTTTATGTGTCCCGTCATGATAGACGTCTCCTGCGATTTTTGTGTCGATACATGAAACTGGTAGGAGGGGCACATTTTTTCTCATTTTAAAGGTGGCGCTACAGAGCTAATTTTTAAATTTTATTTTCGGGACCCCCAAAATTATAAAATTTTTCGAACATACCTGACACGTCTGCAAAATATTGGGCCTCAAAAAGACGTCCAAACGTATAGGAGAAAAACACAGCAATTTCAATAGGGCCCTTGTGGGGCTAATTATGCATGCGGGTAAAAACCTGTGATTAATTATGATGAATCAAAATTCAAGTGGGATGCATTTAACAGCACTAATAAATGTAGAATGTAGAATGTTATACACAATTGCTGATGCATTTGCTCATTAGATTTTTTTAATGTATAACAAGCTTGCTTTGAAATCATAAGTAAAGGTGACAAGCAGATATTTAATTATTTATTTTATCCTTACAAAAATGTTTTTGTAAATCAGGATATAATAATATAACATTTGACATGTTTAGTTAATATTAATGTAAAAAATATATGTTTTTATTTTTGTCAAAATTTAAAGAACCAATGCATTTATAATAGTATTTTATTGACACAATTTTTTTCTAGGGCGGGCCAGATCTGGCCCCCGGGCCTTAGTTTGACACCTATGATGAAGAATCATCTATATCTCAAATTGGAATTATTTTTTTTGACCACCCCATATTCTTTTATTCACGGCCATCTATTTTCTGTACGTTTTATCCTCACTACGGTGTGTGTGTGTGTGTGTGTGTGTGTGTGTGTGTGTGTGTGTGTGTGTGTGTGTGTGTGTGTGTGTATGTATATATATATATATATATATATATATATATATATATATATATATATATATATATGTGTGTGTATATATATATATATATATATATATATATATATATATGTGTGTGTATATATATATATATATATATATATATATATATATATATATATATATATATATATGTGTATATGTGTATGAATGAATGAATGAACATTCAATTCACGGGCAACAACATTCCTGCAGTCAGCATGCCAACTGCACACCCTCTCAAAACTTGCGACATCTGTGGCATTGTGCTGTGTGATAAAACTTTTATTGTTGCCGGCCTAAGGGACACCTGTGCAAAAATCATGCTGTTTAATCAGCATCTTGATATGCCACACCTGTGAGGTGGGGATGGATTAGTTTGGCCAAGAAGAAATGCTCACTAACAGATTTAGATTTGAGAGGAAGATGTCTGTTGTGTATACAAGAAAAGTTTACATATTTGAATTATTATTTAATAGGGGTGCCAGATATTACAATCTAATTGTTTGTACTATATTTCTTCAAGGAATTCATATAAAACTAAAAATGTAGGCAGAGAGCGCAGACCTCTCCACCTCCAAAATGGCATCACTTATTCCTATTTCTGACATGTCCTAAAAGTTGAATCAACCCAAGCGAATACATGAAGGATACAAGAATAGCCATGTCCGTGTGTGTTTGTGTTCTTTGTCGATCGCTTCCAAATAGGCTGTAAGGGGGTTTACTCTTGCATAGGTCTTAGGCGTATTTGTTCTATAGTGGAATGAAATAAAAGGAGTGAAGTCTCTTTTCAGACATCCACTCTCTATTTTGCTGTAAGTGGAGGCGGAGCTGCTAGAATACACACTCACAGAAAAGGTCAGCCTTGTAACGTAACAGTAAGGTAAAGTAGTAGGAATGATCTAGATCACCCTCAAAATCTAATCACTTGATCCATATCGTCTATTCCATTGTATCTTAATCATTGTTGGGCCGCCAAAAAATGATCTGTTTCTTAGCTGTGGTCCGTATGGGCCACAGCGGTACTCAGTTGCAATACGCTTTTCCACCACTTACGGCAGTAATGACAATGTCAAACAAACAAAAAAAGTCTGGAGCTAAAGTCATAGAGAAGTTTCTTAAGCGCCAAAATCATGACTAAAGCTGCCAAGCTGTATTTTAGTTTACACTTTAATTTTATTGACAGTTTATCTTATCATTTATTATTATTTTGGTTTATTTCTTTTAGCACTACATAATTGTTTGTGCATTTATTTTTCACCAGTTATTTTTTTAGTCCCTTCTTATTCAGTATATTTGATGAGTACTTATTTTTCTAATCAGCCTGACCTAAGCCTAAGGTTTGCGTGTTAAACAAACTAATCTTTTTGTTTATCGCATGGCTTCTAACATTTGACAAGGTAGTTAACCTGTTAAACTGTAAGGGCCTGATTTACTCAAGGTTTACGTACACTAAAATGCGGGCACACCTGATCGCACACGCAAAGCTGATCTACCCAGAAATATATATATATATATATACAGTACAGTTTGGACACCCCTTCTCATTTCAATGCGTTTTCTCTATTTTCATGACTATTTACAAAACTATGACACCTGTGAAGTGAAAACCATTTCAGGTGACTACCTCTTGAAGCTCATCGAGAGAATGCCAAGAGTGTGCAAAGCAGTAATCAAAGCAAAGGGTGGCTATTTTGAAGAAACTAGAATATAAAACATCCATCCATCCATCCATTTTCTACCGCTTATCACTAGAGATGTCCGATAATGGCTTTTTTGCCGATATCCGATATTCCGATATTGTCCAACTCTTAATTACCGATTCCGATATCAACCGATACCAATATATACAGTCATGGAATTAACACATTATTATGCCTTATTTTGTTGTGATGCCCCGCTGGATGCATTAAACAATGTAACAAGGTTTTCCAAAATAAATCAACTCAAGTTATGAAAAAAATGCCAACATGGCACTGCCATATTTATTATTGAAGTCACAAAGTGCATTATTTTTTTGAACATGCCTCAAAACAGCAGCTTGGAATTTGGGACATGCTCTCCCTGAGAGAGCATGAAAAGGTTGAGGTGGGCGGGGTTGAGGCGGGGGGTCGGGGGTTGCGGGGGCTGTATATTGTAGCGTCCCGGAAGAGTTAGTGCTGCAAGGGGTTCTGGGTATTTGTTCTGTTGTGTTTATGTTGTGTTACGGTGCGGATGTTCTCCCGAAATGTGTTTGTCATTCTTGTTTGGTGTGGGTTCACAGTGTGGCGCATATTTGTAACAGTGTTAAAGTTGTTTATACGGCCACCCTCAGTGTGACCTGTATGGCTGTTGACCAAGTATGCATTGCATTCACTTGTGTGTGTGAAAAGCCGTAGGTATTTTGTGATTGGGCGGGCACGCAAAGACAGTACCTTTAAGGTTTATTGGTGCTCTGTACTTCTCCCTACGTCCGTGTACACAGTTTTAAAAAGTCATAAATTTTACTTTTTGAAACTGATACCGATAATTTTGAAACCGATACCGATAATTTCCGATATTACATTTTAAAGCATTTATCGGCCGATAATATCGGACATCCCTACTTATCACCTTTTTTTGTTAAGTACATAACTCTGCATGTATTCATTGATAGTTTTGATGCCTTCAGTGACAATCTACAATGTAAATAGTCATGAAAACACATTGAATGAGAAGGTGTGTCCTAACTTTTGGCCTGTACTGTGTGTGTGTGTATATATATATATATATATATATATATATATATATATATATATATATATATATATATATATATATATACACATATATTTGACTAATTACTAATTAATGTGAATGTTAAAATGTGAGACATGGGTTGCTGGCACCTTTTGACGCTGCCTGTTGACCCGAGTGTGTTTTTTTTTCTTCCTTTTTTTATTTATATGAAATATTTTTAGACCATTTGACTCAAACCTGAGTGAGATGCATGCTTTGGAGTAAACAAATGCTTCAAAACATTCTTTGTGCAATATGGGGCCAATATGAAATCCTGCATTATCTTTTAAATGTTGTTTTTGCTAATTGTTTAATAATTTTTTTGTCATCATACATATACACGTGAGCCTTAATTTATTGAAAATGTTCTTTTATATATCTTGTAAAATTCTGTGGAGTGTTGCTGGTGGGCATGAGATTTTGCTTGATGACATATGGCCAGGTAGCATCTGCCCCGCCCCCATTAGAAGGTGAAGATTGTTAGTCTGTCGTGCCTGGCCAACAGCAGCCCCCCTCCCACCTCCCCCGCCCTCCACACCCCGAGCGCCCCTCCTCTCGTTCCCCCGCAAGCGTATCGTAGCTGATATCTTTCAATCAAGGGCTCTCCCGTCCTTGCAATCACAGCGTCATTGTTCGCCTCATGTTGTGGAAAGCTCTTTTGACAGACGCCGTGATGAATCACCTGTGCCGAGGCTTGTGGGAAAAGAGGCATTCAGATCCCATCGGGAAAAAAACAACATTCAATTCATTTGTGCTGCTCTTTCATGTCTGCTGCCGCTGTGTTTTAAAGAGTTCTTTTCTCGCTGCAAAGCAAATATCAGGCGGCTTTAGCTCATAAAGGAAGCGCTTTTACTCGCTTAAGGTGCTGACGGTTATGTTGGCGGCTTACGAAAACACAACTTTGCTCCGCCGCCAAATTAAGTGGCGGAGGATTCCAGTTCCACCCGGGAAAAAAGAAACCGGCAGGAACTCTTTTAAGTCTGTCCACTTGTCCTGTTGTGATGTGTTGTCTTTGTTTTCGGCTCTTATAGCGCGTCAAAAGCCAAAAAGAGGCAAATGTCAACTGGCAGGCCAAGCGTGTGAGCACATGACTGCTTTCCAGGTCTTTTTGTAAAGGACGCGCAGAACTGTTCTAACATATACCGATGCACACTTTTTTTTCTGGCCTTTCTTCCCCTAAGAAACTGCATTTTAGTTCTGAGGCAAAGTACTGTATTTTCCGGACCATAGGGCGCACCGGATTATAAGGTGCACTGCCGATGAATGGTCTATTTTTGATCTTTTTTCATATATAAGGCGCACCGGATTAAAGGGCGCATAAAGGAGTCATATTGTTAATTAGTTAAAGTTAAAGTACCAATGATTGTCACACACACACTAGGTGTGGTGAAATTTGTCCTCTGCATTTGACCCATCCCCTTGTTCACCCCCTGGGAGGTGAGGGGAGCAGTGGGCAGCAGCAGTGCCGCGCCCGAGAATCATTTTTGGTGATTTAACCCCCAATTCCAACCCTTGATGCTGAGTGCCAAGCAGGGAAGTAATGGGTCCCATTTTTATAGTCTTTAGTATGACTCGGCCGGTGTTTGAACTCACAACCTACCGATCTCAGGGCGGACACTCTAACCACTAGGCCACTGGGTAGGTGTTATTATTTTCTAAATGTAAAAGACTTCCTTGTGGTCTACATAACATGTAATGGTGGTTCTTTGGTCAAAATGTTGCATAAATGATGTTTTACAGATCATCTTCAAGCCGCTTTCTGACAGTCGCTTCCGGATGCGCCGTTTTGTGGGCGGTCTTATTTACGTGGCTCACCTACGGCAGCGTCTTCTCCCCGTCATCTTTGTTGTAGCGGTGTAGCGTGCAAGGACGGGAGTGGAAGAAGTGTCAAAAGATGGAGGTAACTGTTTTAATGACATTCAGATTTTACTTCAATCAATAACGGAGCAGCATCTCCTCATCCGTGGCTCACTAGTGCAATAACAACGCCAGAAATGTGTCCCGTGAAAAACTGTCCGACCGGAACTCTCTAATAACTAAAGTTCCTTGGGTGAATAATGTAAACCCACTAACCGGTATGTTTTCGCGCTTTCATGGCGAGTTTACTGACAGATATAAGTAAGAACTTTACGCTACTTTATATTAGAAATGGCAACAGCGGAGGATGAATGTCACATAACAAGAAGATAGAGCGAATGTAGAAGCTTATCGAGTACGGCGTCGGCACGGACTACAAAGGGGCAATTTTTTAGGATTTATGCAGATCCCAAATACAGATCAGCAGGTACCAGAAGGTAATTCATTTTTTCAATTTTTTCATTCATTTATTTATTTATTCATTTATTTCAGGCAATGACATAAAAAAGTACAAAGTTGACAACACATAATAATATAAATTAATATAGTGCAAAAGGTAATGTATAGTATGTAATGCATGATTGTCCAGTTTTGCCTGAAAGGGAGTGGGAAGAAGATAATTTATTTAATCCCACCCCCTAGAGATGCGCGGATAGGCAATTATTTCATCCGCAACCGCATCAGAAAGTCGTCAACCATCCGTCATCCACCCGATGTAACATTTAATCAGAACCGCACCCGCCCGTTGTTATATATCTAATATAGACGATGCAAGGCATTAGTGAGGTTATAAAGCTTTTGCCTGTTAAAGAAAGGAGACTGATCCAATGCAGCACAGACATTCGCGTGCCACGCTGTCACGACCCAGACGCACACCAGTGCGCAATCATATGGGAGCCGCGCTGAGCGCACCTCCAAGCGCGTCTCGCTGCCGGCGACGGCCGGGTATGGGCCCGACGCTCCAGCGCCATCCATTTCCAGGGCTAGTTGATTCTGCAGGTGGGTTGTTACACACTCCTTAGCGGGTTCCGACTTCCATGGCCACCGTCCTGCTGTCTATATCAACCAGGGTGAGCCCCACCCCTTTCGTGAGCGCACTGCGCGCGGAGTGACCCCTGTTACGCGCCCCCGGCAACAGGGGTGGCGGGCAGGTAAGCTGCGCGGGCGGAGCGCGCGGAGTGACCCCTGTTACGAGCCCCCGGCCACGGGGATGGCGGGCAGGTAAGCTGCTTACCTGCTGCGCGTGACGCCGGCCGCGGCGAAGGCGGACGAGGCGGGGTGTCGGTGCGGTGGGCGCGGTGGTGACCCTGGACGTGCGTCGGGCCCTTCTCGCGGATCGCCTCAGCTACGGCTCCCGGTGGGGCCCTCTCGGGGGAAGGGGCCTCGGTCCCGGACCCCGGCGAGGCGTCCCTTCTCCGCTCCGTAAAAGTGTCCATCTCTTTTTTTTTTTTTCTTCTGTTGTGGCATATGCTGCAGGTGCCTGCTCGTTTTTCGTATGTGGGTAACAACATTTAACTATGTATATATATTTCCGAATTGGTTTAACTGCCACCCGCCTGAATCTATTTAAAATCTAATTTTTTTTTATTTCAACCGCCCGACCCGACCCGACCCGCGGATAAAATCTAATTTTTTTTAATTTCATCCGCCCGATCCGCGGATAATCCGCGGACTCCGCGGTTGTGCCCGCAAACCGCGCATCTCTACCACCCCCAGTTCTCCATGCAGTGATTATTCACATGTGTTTCACTCTTACTTTGTTCAAGGATTATAATACAGATGTTGTATCATAGTGGCATTACCACAGGTAACAATAATTATTACACTGTAACAATAATTAATAAATGTTACTTTTGCATAATATTGCGAAACAAAACGCCAGATAATATGTCTTACCTTATACACACACCATAATAATACTCGTATGTTGAAGCAAATCAAACGGTGCAGCCTACACTTATCTCTTATGTTTGACTGCCATCTACTGGTCACATTTATTTCACCATGTGCCAAATAAAATTGCTTCGAAGTGGGTAAGCTCAACCAAACTTATTCGTTATAAGGCGCACTGTCGAGTTCTGAGGGAAAAAAAAGATTTTAAGTGTGCCTTATAGTCCAGACAATACGGTAGTTTGCTTGCCCGATATTTGCCACTTTCAACTGTGCCCCAGTGTGTGCGTGGCTAAAGATTGTTTGAGTTTGAGTTTATTTCGAACATGCAAGTATACAACATGATACATCACAATCTCCAGTTACTCTTTTCAACATGTTCGAAAAGGAGTAGGAAGAAGCAAAGCTTATTTAATCCTACCCCTTTTCTTTTACATGACAGTTGCTAAAACTTTTGTTCACTTCCTGTTCTCAATTTATTCACAATATACTCCATAAGTAATCACAATAAAATAAGTAAATAAATAATAATTGGTGAAGTAAGTTACATTTCATATGTTGAGATAAGTAAGATTATTTTGTGAGTGAAAGAATGAAAGAATGGATGAGTTAAATAAATTCAGAATGTTTATCATGGTTCTTCTTCTTTGTACTTTGTAAACACTTTACGTTTGAAGAGTTTCTTGAAGTGGATCATATTAGTACATTGTTTGATTGCTTTGCTTAATCCATTCCATAATTTAATTCCACATACTGATATACTGAAGGTCTTAAGTGTTGTACGTGCATACAAATGTTTTAAATTACATTTCTCTCTAAGATTATATTTCTCCTCTTTTTTTGAGAAGAATTGTTGTATATTCTTGGGTAGCAGGTTATAGTTTGCTTTGTGTATAATTTTAGCTGTTCACTATGTCGTAGAATTTCAGTATCTTTGATTCAATAAATAAAGGATTTGTGTGTTCTCTATATCCAACATTATGTATTATTCTAACTGATCTTTTTTGTAACACCGTTAATGAATGAAGTGTACTTTTGTAATTATTTCCCCATATTTCTGCACAATAACTCAGATATGGTAACACTAGTGAGCAGTAGAGAATATGAAGTGATTTTTTTGTCTAGAACATGTTTTGCTTTATTCATTATTGACGTGTTTCTTGCTACTTTATGTTGTATATTTTTTACGTGAGATTTCCAGTTCAATTTATCATCAATCATTATACCTAGAAATTTGGTTTCATTTACTCTTTCAATTTCTATTCCGTCTATTTGTATTTGTGTTTGACTTTCTCTTCTACTGTTACCAAATAGCATTATTTTAGTTTTACTGAGATTCAACGATAGTCTGTTTTTATCAAACCATCTTTTTAATTTGTTAATTTCTTCTGTTATTATTTGTAGTATCTTCTGTGTGTTGTACTCACGTGAAAGATTTTTTTAAAAAGGAATGCACGCTCAAGGGGACACAATTATGTGTCTGGATTTTGTTCCTATTATAATTTTTCTTTTCTTTTTCATTCATTTTTCATTTATTTCAGGCAATGATATAAAAAAAAGTACTAAGATGACAACACATAATAGTATAAATTAATATAGTGCAAAAGGTAATGTACAGTATATAATGCATGATTGTCCAGTTTTGCCTGAAAGGGAGTGGGAAGAAGATAACTTATATTTAATGATATTTTCTTCCAAGTAACATTATCACTGGTGGACTAGAGGAAAAGCAATGGCTAAGCATGCGACACACACGCAGCAGGACAACACAAGAAGCTAACCGCTAAACTTTAATTTAAAATAGGGGCGATAAATCCAGATGTTGATACTATCAATACGTAGAACTGTATCAGTATATAAATGATTATAATGTGATTAGATTGCTATTTTCCTTTTTGTTGTCCGTATTATTACAAACCATTTTTTGGTTGTTTTTGTTATTTTTCCACAAATACATCTCTGGATACAGAAAGGCTCTGAGGGCAAAACCCAAATGATTTAAACAGGAGCCAGTCGTAATTATTTAGGTATTGTGTAGTAGCCAAAAAATAATGTAGCATTTAGGGGTGCTGAATCGCGATTCTTATTTATTCCGATTTTAAATCAATTCACAATTTTCCAGAAAATATTTAGTAAGAAAAAAAAAAACACATTTTAAAAATATGTTGTTTTAGGCCATCACATCGCTCACTCGTTGCGTGTATACGTCATACGTCAGCAGCCATGAAGAGCTTTTGTAACCTTCTACCTGTTTTAAAATGGTGTTATTAAATTTTTTATACCCAAATGATATATTGCGAGAATCGTGTTGAATCGAATCATTGCCCAAAGAATCGGAATGTAATCGAATTGTGAGTTGTTGTAAGATTCACAGTCATCATCGGCGGTCACTCGAAGCGAGTATGACGATCTTCCTGGTAGGGGGGTATCCCTTTATGGAGGATGCCTGTGCGTGACTTTGTTTAACGTGGGGAGACTGGTGCACAGACAGTCACCACACGATCCTTGACAGATCCGGGTCAGGGTCCAGTGGCATGGAGTCTAAGACGACTGGGGACCCTTTTCTGCTGCAGCCTTCATCCGCCATCCCAGCCGTTGTGACGCTCCATAGGGTTAGCAATCATCCTCCGCCTGTTCCACCGTTGAGGTCTTCACCATATCCTTGGCTAGGGGGCAGTCAGGTACTAGGCCTTTGCTAAGGGCCACCTGGGGTAACAGTAGTAAAGGGGTTAACCTCCAAGTGCCCCAAGACCCCATAGAGGAGCCTCCACTGCTGGATGCACTTTAACGTCATGCCCAGGACACATTCACAGTAGTATAATAATAATAGTAGCATTTAATACCACCAGTTTAATATAGCTTCTGATTTACAACAATACTAGCAACTTCTAAATTTGATAAGATAAGCTTAATAAAAATGTTTTATTGTGTTTATTTTATTTACTTACTATAAAACATTTTTAGTTCTATTATCTACCGTCAAAGTTTCGGATCTGGGTTCAAAATCGGATCAAATCTGAGGCAAATAATGTTGATTGGAACATCTTATCAATATACCACTGTATTTATTAGAGATGTCCGATAATATCGGGCTGCCGATATTATCGGCCTATAAATGCTTTAAAATGTAATATCGGAAATTATCGGTATCGGTTTCAAAAAGTAAAATTTACGAATTTTTAAAACGCCGCTGTACGGAGCGGTACACGGACGTAGGGAGAAGTACAGAGCGCCAATAAACCTTAAAGGCACTGCCTTTGCGTGCCGGCCCAATCACATAATACCTACGGCTTTTCACACACACAAGTGAATGCAAATCATACTTGGTCAACAGCCATACAGGTCACACTGAGGGCGGCCGTATAAACAAGATTAACACTGTTACAAATATGCGCCACACCAAACAAGAATGACAAACACATTTCGGGAGAACATCCGCACCGTAACACAACATAAACACAACAGAACAAATACCCAGAACCCCTTGCAGCACTAACTCTTCCGGGACGCTACAATACACACACCCCGCTACCCTCTACCCCCCTCACCTCCTCATGCTCTCTCATGGAGAGCATGTCCCAAATTCCAAGCTGCTGTTTTGAGGCATGTTAAAAAAAAGATTGCACTTTGTGACTTCAATAATAAATATGGCAGTGCCATGTTGGCATTTTTTTCCATAACTTGAGTTGATTTATTTTGGAAAACTTTGTTACATTGTTTAATGCATCCAGCGGGGCTTCACAACAAAATTAGGCATACTAATGTGTTAATTCCACGACTGTATATAATCGGTATCGGTTGATATCGGAATCGGTAATTAAGAGTTGGACAATATCGAAATATCGGCTATCGGCATAAAAGCCATTATCGGACATCTCTAGTATTTATTCATCCCTAATAATGTATTTTTCTGGCCTTCACGTAGGCCTTTGTGCCTTTTCCACAAATGTCTTTCTTCAGTTCAATGACGTCGACCATGGAGTTTTGAAAAAACAAGTAAAGATCGTTTTAGAGCCCTGTGGAAGTGCTCCCATTAGTGTAAAAAACAAAACAAACGAGACACTGATTGGTCAATCAGCCAATCAGCTCACGTTCACCTGCGTTCCCTCCGTCGGGCTGGGCGTGGCTAAAGGTAAAGGACGAGCCCGATGGCGTCGGGAGGGAATTTGTGCATGCAGACTGCCAGCTGTGCAGCCATCACTCAGCCAAGTGCTCTCAGTGCAGACATAACAAGCTGCCTGAGTGATACCACTGCTACATTTGGATTGCCCTACGTCCTCACGCACACACACATACACACACACACACACACACACACACACACACGCACGCAAAGTCAAAGCACACACAATTATTCAGTGATGCAGCTTGTGTATTTCAAAGTACACCTGCAACTTACGACCTCCAATACTAGCACTTCCTTTCCAAAGATAATAGCATTTGTCCCGATAGCTGTTCGCTAACAACAGGCCCTGTTTGATCAGCCGGGTGTCATTAAATCGCACAGGTGTGCCTAATGAATTGACTGCTGAGTGTCGTTGAGTAGAAAGTTTTCTTCTTCCAATGAAAGCGTCTCTTCCTTTTTAAATACAGCCCACAATCGCTTGAATACGAGGACATGTTTCAACATTTCCACAAGAGGCGCCGCTATTTTGTCCCCAGCGATTATTTTTGAAGGCATTCTTTGGCGGGCGCTGTGAATGAAGGCGCTGTGTACAATTAAGGCACTTTGCAGCAGAGTGAAGTTAGCCGTGGACAAACCCTCGCTGTCTGCAGCGGGAGGCCTGACACCTGGGCAAACACTGATCTGTCATCAGCCGTGGAAGCCGGCGAGCAACCTGCTCGCTTTTGTCAGCGCACAAAAGAAAATGCCTGAAATTAATTTAGCACTCAGCATTCATCTTCTGCTGGAGGCTTAAGGCCTCATCTGAGCTTGCGAAACAAGCACAAGGGGCTTCAGGGAAGAATTTTGGCTCATAGGCGAAGCCAAACGCTGTTAAGACGTGACATGTTGAGCGAAGTATGCGCATCCTGTGAATTCAGACGCTGGCTAATACCCGGGATCTCTCATCTCTTTTAGCCACAATGCCAGGCCTCTTAGGACCTACCTGGAGATCTTAGAACGCTTCAAACACAAACGTCACCTTCCTGATCATGAGCACGATGACACTCTAAATACTTTAGTACGTTGTACTTTGAAGTATTGGCCTGCCTGTTTGGGCCATCTCATACTACTACTACCTTGGTACCTCGCGATACGAGTTCCCCAGCTTACAGCCCAGCTCTCGGCTAATTGTTAAGCTGCAGGTTGCGGGCAAAAATTCGGGTTTGATGCCTCCCTGTTGCTAGTTAGTAGGGTTTCACAATGTAAACAATATACATTACACTGCAAAAACTAAAATCTAAGTAGAATCAGAATCAGAATCAGCTTTATTGTCATTACGCAGGGTAACGAGATTGAGGCCATTCCATACAGTGCGATGTGTGCATGCAAGAAAAACAATGTGTAAATATATAAAAATATAGAAGTGCAAAGAAAGGTGTGGTTTACAAATGTGACCCTGTACACTCTATACAGTGGGTGAAATGAATATATACATGGAAAAAAAAAACAGGGTGGTTGGTGGAATGGGTTATTGCACCGAAGAGAAGGCAGTTATGAGGGACAATGGGGCAGTCCGTTCAGGATGGCTATGGCCCTGGGGAAGAAGCTGTTCTTTAGCCTGTTTGTTTTGGATCTTCAGCTCTCACTGGATCGGTTCGCAGCCGAGTGTGAAGCGACTGGGATGAGAATCAGCACCTCCAAGTCCGAGTCCATGGTTCTCGCCCGGAAAAGGGTGGAGTGCCATCTCCGGGTTGGGGAGGAGATCTTGCCCCAAGTGGAGGAGTTCAAGTACCTCGGAGTCTTGTTCACGAGTGAGGGAAGAGTGGATCGTGAGATCGACTGGCGGATCGGTGCGGCGTCTTCAGTAATGCGGACGCTGTATCGATCCGTTGTGGTGAAGAAGGAGCTGAGCCGGAAGGCAAAGCTCTCAATTTACCGGTCGATCTACGTTCCCATCCTCACCTATGGTCATGAGCTTTGGGTTATGACCGAAAGGACAAGATCACGGGTACAAGCGGCCGAAATGAGTTTCCTCCGCCGGGTGGCGGGGCTCTCCCTTAGAGATAGGGTGAGAAGCTCTGTCATCCGGGGGGAGCTCAAAGTAAAGCCGCTGCTCCTCCACATCGAGAGGAGCCAGATGAGGTGGTTCGGGCATCTGGTCAGGATGCCACCCGAACGCCTCCCTAGGGAGGTGTTTAGGGCACGTCCGACCGGTAGAAGGCCGCGGGGAAGACCCAGGACACGTTGGGAAGACTCTATCTCCCGGCTGGCCTGGGAACGCCTCGGGGTCCCACAGGAAGAGCTGGACGAAGTGGCTGGGGAGAGGGAAGTCTGGGCTTCCCTGCTTAGGCTGCTGCCCCCGCGACCCGACCTCGGATAAGCGGAAGAAGATGGATGGATGGATGGATGGTTTTGGTTTTAATGCACCTGTAGCGCTTCCCAGAGGGCAGCAGGTGGAACAGGTCAGAGCCAGGGTGGGTGCTGTCCTTGATGATGGCACTGGCTCTGTTGAGGCAACGGGAGGTGTAGATGTCCATCAGAGAGGGGAGAGGGCGGCCGATGATCTTCGGAGCCGTCTTGACCACTCTTTGCAGCCTCTCCCTGTCTGCTGCAGTGCAGCTGCCGTACCATACTGTAATACAGTAGGTCAGCAGGCTCTCGATGGACAAGCGGTAGAAGGTCAGCAGCAGGTCAGGCTTCAGGTTGTACTTCCCGAGGACTCTCAGGAAGTGTAGCCGCTGCTGAGCCTTCCTGATGATTGATGTGGTGTTGACTGTCCAGGAAAAGTCGTTAGAGATGTGGACTCCAAGGTACCTGAAGGTGTGGACCCTCTCCACACGCTCGCCGTTGATGTAGAGGGGGGCAGGGTCGGGGTAAGTAAGTAAGTAAGTAAGTAAGAAGTAAGATTAAATATCTCAAATAAGGGTGATATTTGCTTATTTTCTGTCTGATAAGATAATTCTTCTCACTAAGCAGATTTTATGTTAGTGTTTTACTTGTTTTAAGGGTTTTGGTCCTATATGATCTCAGTAAGATATTACAGCTTGTTGCTGAGATTTTATGACCTATATTGAGTAAAACATGCCTGATACTAGAATATCAACTGTTGCAAAGCTGTGTCATCAACACTCACAAGTATAAAACTACCTTTTTAAAGTAATAATTTCTTATTTCATGCATGAAAAAAAAAATCATGACTTTGACACAGTTGTGTCAGCCAAATGGACTTTGCTGTTTTATTTTCAATGAAACAATAGAAAACACATACTCCTATAGTAGTGCACTTGTCATTAGTGAGAATATACTTATTTCAAGGTATTTTTGGGTTCATTGAGGTTATCTAATTTTACTTGTTTTGGAAAGTCTTGACAAGTGAAGTGAAGTGAATTATATTTATATAGCGCTTTTTCTCAAGTGACTCAAAGCACTTTACATAGTGAAACCCAATATCTAAGTTACATTTAAACCATTGTGGGTGTCACTGGGAGCGAGCAGGTGGGTAAAGTGTCTTGCCCAAGGACACAACGGCAGTGACTAGGATGGCGGAAGCGGGGCTCGAACCTGCAACCCTCAAGTTGCTGGCACGGCCACTCTACCAACCGAGCTATACCGTCCCAAACAAGGACAAGCCAAATTTTCTTGTTCTATTGGAAGATAATCTTATTAGTTCAAATAAAATACCTCTAATTTTAGTATTTTTTATTCTTGTTTTTGAACACTGAGTTTTTGCTGTGTATATATACAGTACAGGCCAAAAGTTTGGACACACTTTCCCCTTATTCGATGCGTTTTCTTTATTTTCGTGACTATTTACATTGTAGATTGTCACTGAAGGCATCAAAACTATGAATGAACACATGTGGAGTTATGACCTTAACAAAAAAAGGTGGAATAACTGAAAACATGTTTTATTTTCTAGTTTCTTCAAAATAGCCACCCTTTGCTCGGATTACTGCTTTGCGCACACTCGGCATTCTCTCGGTGTGTGTGTGTGTGTGTGTTAGCTCATTGTGCGGTGTGTGTGTGTAATCATTAGTAATGTAGCAGCCTAGTTTTGAATGGCAGGGTCCCTGCTATCACATGTTGATAGAAATATAACATTTACAAAATAAACTACAGGCTTCCCAAATGCTGTAATAAATTAAGCATGATGAGTTGACTTGAAACTGTTTAATGTTGCACTTTTTATATGTAGAAGAAAAGTTTTGTCATTTTATTTAATCCGAGCAACAACTTGAGGCAGTTTAATGTTGATTAACGTGGGCAGAATTATTATAGTGTTCCCAATGTTAAAAGGATAAAGCCATTGTTTACAAATTTGGTAAATAAATAACCAAAAAATGTATATTTTGTTGTTTTCTTACTGTACCGAAAATGAACCGAACCGTGACCTCTAAACCGAGGTATGTACCGAACCGAAATTTTTGTGTACCGTTACACCCCTAATATACATCAATTCATGCATTATATTACTTTCATTTACTTTCACGTAAAAAAATACACAAATTCTTCAGATGTGGAGACTTTTATTTTTATTTCGTAGTAGTCTGGTCTTCATCCCGGTCAAGTTCCTTTGTTTTTACTTTATCAAAGTGCACATGCAAGTGACGTCGAGGCCACATTGGGGCCACATTGGGACCTGTGCGCGTTTACACTGGAGTCTGATAATCACATTTTACTTGCAGTGTGAACAGTCAGTTGGAAAAAATCTGATTAAAAAAAAAAATCAAATTTTTGGGCTACTTTGGCCTGCATTGTAAACGTAGTCTATGGGCCCTGCTGGACTTCTCTGCCGCCTGCTTCAGTGCTTTTTTTCCACTGTCAGGTCTGCCCAGTTTGTCCTAGAAAATGGATGGATGGGTGAACTGTTTTCCGTCCCTGCACTTGACCAGAGTGTAACAACATGAGAGGCAAACTAAAATGTTTGACATAATTCTCGTGCCGGCATTATTGATTTATTAATAGAAGTACTGCTAACATGCCTTACCTGTTGTGTCGAGCGGCACATGTAGCCACATTCAGGTACAGAAAGCCTTGGTTCCGTCGTCATGGCAACAGCATGCAAGCAGCCAAGTGGAGAGACCTTGACAAGAAGACAGAAAGGGACGAGGTCATCTTATTAACTCTGAAGGAGCCAGTAATAATCCAGCATTGCGTCACATGACATGGCTGACTGGGCGCATAGTAAGTGCTATGATCTTTGGGCAATGGCAGTGACTGTTGCTGCAATCACAGCGGTGCCTCGGTTTTTGTGTGTCCCACTTCTTCGTATGATTTGAGTCATGATGACATTTTTTAACAGTCTGGGTTATTACATTACACGGAATGGAGTAACCAAACAAACACTCCTTGGTGACTGTTTTCTTTTTTAATTGGACTGCTAAATAATCCAAAAAAGAGCCAAAGAAAGTAGCGAGTGTCCAACTGAAGTCTTCAATAAATCAAAGTTAAATGTTCATTTATACATCTCATTTGTCATTTTTTGCTTTTTTTTTTTTGCATTGTTTTCTGCGTACAAATCTATAATTATTCTCTGTAAAATGTGTTTGTGGTCATTTATTTCTGTAACGGCTCAGTCGGATATACTTTTATTTCTTACAGGAACAATTGCTTTTCGTACGATTTGGTCTACGATTGCAGTAAATTATTTGGACGTGGACTTAGACAAACTTTAATGATCCACAAGGGAAATTGTTCCACACTGTAGCTCAGTTACAAAGGATGGAAAGGATAATGCTCACAAGGGCACAAAAAGAGGGCGAAAACAAAAAGTAAAAAAGTACACCAAAAATGTACCATAATAACGCATGCATGTATATATATATATATATATATATATATATATATATATATATATATATATATATATATATATATATATATATACAGTATATATATATATATATATACAGTATATATAACAAATCACAGTTACCATTTACAAGATAACAGTATATATAACAGCGGCAGCAAAAAAACTAAAAATCAGTGCTTGCATTAATCAAATTAACTCGGTATGCACCAATCGATAGGCCACTGATCAGTATCAGACGATTTTCATGAAAAAGTACGTAATTGGGCATCATCCATTCATGCCTGTATTTATTTTTGGTCCGTTGGCTCACACACGGCGAGCACTCCAACACTGTGCGTCTCCTTGCTTAGTGTTGCTCCCCCTGAGCTAATAATTATCACCTCCATTGCGGCAAATAAACCAAATTCTTTAGTATCTTTTCTATCATTATCAAGTACCATTATCACTATTATTG
>NC_084554.2:12392500-12595000 GCF_033978685.3 Nerophis lumbriciformis
CAGTCCACCCTGGAGCCAGACCTAGTTGTGCTGTTAACATTTCTTTCTACAAAGGTGGTGCTAGGTCAGTGAGAATTTTGTATACAAGAACTGAATCAGTAGACTTTATTAAGTTTTTCCAATCAAAATTCTTGAGTATTCTGCAATGATGACACATGGTGGGCCTTCAGTACTTGTAATGTTTTCTATAAATAGATCAAACCAATTTAAGTGTGTGTTTATTAGTCAGTATCCAGCTTGTGATAAAGTAATTTAAGTAGGGCATAGCTATTGAATGAAAGTACAGTTTAGCAGAGTTTGATGTAAAATAGTGTTTTATAAATCTGAAATTTGATGTTGAATTTTAATTTAATCACAGTTTTTTTAACCTTCTGCTTGTGACTGCGTGGGTTCCCTCCGGGTACTCCGGCTTCCTCCCACTTCCAAAGACATGCACCTGGGGATAGGTTGATTGGCAACACTAAATTGGCCCTAGTGTGTGAATGTGAGTGTGAATGTTGTCTGTCTATCTGTGTTGGCCCTGCGATGAGGTGGCGACTTGTCCAGGGTGTACGCCGCCTTCCGCCCGATTGTAGCTGAGATAGGCTCCAGCGCCCCCCGCGACCCCAAAAGGGAATAAGCGGTAGAAAATGGATGGATGGATGGATGCTTGGAGGTTAAAGGGGAACATTATCACCAGACCTATGTAAGCGACATATACCTTGATGTTGCAGAAAAAAGACCATATATTTTTTTAACCGATTTCCGAACTCTAAATGGGTGAATTTTGGCGAAATAAACGCCTTTCTATTATTCGCTCTCGGAGCGATGACGTCACAACGTGACGTCGCATCGGGAAGCAATCCACCATTTTCTCAAACACTGAGTCAAATCAGCTCTGTTATTTTCCGTTTTTTCGACTGTTTTCCGTACCTTGGAGACATCATGCCTCGTCGGTGTGTTGTCGGAGGGTGTAACAACACGAACAGGGACGGATTCAAGTTGTACCAGTGGCCCAAAGATGCGAAAGTGGCAAGAAATTGGACGTTTGTTCCGCACACTTTACCGACGAAAGCTATGCTACGACAGAGATGGCAAGAATGTGTGGATATCCTGCGACACTCAAAGCAGATGCATTTCCAACGATAAAGTCAAAGAAATCTGCCGCCAGACCCCCATTGAATCTGCCGGAGTGTGTGAGCAATTCAGGGACAAAGGACCTCGCTAGCACGGCAAGCAATGGCGGCAGTTTGTTCCCGCAGACGAGCGAGCTAAACCCCCTGGATGTTTTGGCTCACACCGTCCCGAAGATGATCAAGAGAAGAATATCGACCCTAGCTTCCCTGGCCTGCTGACATGAGGGTATGTCTCCAGAATATATTAATTGATGAAAACTGGGCTGTCTGCACTCTCAAAGTGCATGTTGTTGCCAAATGTATTTCATATGCTGTAAACCTAGTTCATAGTTGTTAGTTTCCTTTAATGCCAAACAAACACATACCAATCGTTGTTTAGAAGGCGATTGCCGAATTCGTCCTCGCTTTCTCCCGTGTCGCTGGCTGTCGTGTCGTTTTCGTCGGTTTCGCTTGCATACGGTTCAAACCGATATGGCTCAATAGCTTCAGTTTCTTCTTCAATTTGGTTTTCGCTACCTGCCTCCACACTACAACCATCCGTTTCAATACATGCGTAATCTGTTGAATCGCTTAAGCCGCTGAAATCCGAGTCTGAATCCGAGCTAATGTCGCTATAGCTTGCTGTTCTTTCCGCCATGTTTGTTTGTGTTGGCTTCACTATGTGACGTCACAGGAAAATGGACGGGTGGTTAAAATCAGGCACTTTGAAGCTTTTTTTAGGGATATTGCGTGATGGGTAAAATTTTGAAAAAAACTTCGAAAAATATAATAAGCCACTGGGAACTGATTTTTAATGGTTTTAACAATTCTGAAATTGTGATAATGTTCCCCTTTAACTGTGAATCTAGCACAACTAACAGGAACTCGCATAGCTGTAATTGGCGTAACACCAGGATGCAGAGAGAAGAAGCGACGTGCAGGTTATATGGAGGTTTAATGAACAAAAACACCAAAATGCACACCATGAACATTAGTCACAATAGACAACGAACCAGTGTTGCAAGGAATGCGACACTTTCAGATAAGCCCTCCTGATTAGTGATCAGAGGCAGCGGAGTCCCCTGATCACTAGTCAAGAGCAAGTGTGGAGAAGAGTGCTCAGAAACAGTGAAAAACTCACTGCAAGACGTAAGTAAAACAGGAAGGAGAACAAAATAAGAGCGCTAGACAGGAAAACAATACAAAACTTTTGGGAAAACCCAAAAATTTTGTTCCAAGCCCAGACACATATCGATCAGTTTAAATACTTGGTTTTCTTTTTAGAACTGGCTTGGCAACTTTGACACCTGTGACATAGCAGCTAAAAGGCACAGTAAAGCTTACTGCTTGTTTTTTTTAACTTGGACATGCAGAACTGTATCGTCTGCGTACATCTGGCAAGGTACAGTACAGGCCAAAAGTTTGGACACACCTTCTCATTCAATGTTTTTTTTTTTTTTTCATGACTATTTACATTGTAGATTGTCACTGAAGGCATCAAAACTATGAATGAACACATGTGGAGTTATGTACTTAACAAAAAAAAGGTGAAATAACTGAAAGCATGTTTTATATTCTAGTTTCTTCAAAATAGCCACCCTTTGCTCTGATTACTGCTTTGCACACTCTTGGCATTCTCTCGATGAGCTTCAAGAGGTAGAGGTTTTCACTTTACAGGTGTCATGGTTTTGATGCCTTCAGTGACAATCTACAAGGTAAATAGTCATGAAAATAAAGAAAACGCGTTGAAATGAGAAGGTGTGTCCAAACTTTTGGCCTTTACTGTATATGAGATGGACAAATTTGCGATAGGTCATTGATGTGCATACTGAATGATAACAGGCACGAGATCGAGCCTTGTGGCACACCAAGGTTGGTGTCAGATGTAGTGGATTCACATTGATTTCTTCACATCAATACCAGACAGTTTCACGACTACCTCGACAATTTACAATTGGACAATTTTGTTATTAAAGTTGTGTGATTTTTGGTGTTGAATACCTTTCGTAGTAGAAATCCATAAATGCTGCTCCAACAACAATATCAGATTTTCTTCTTGTTTCTGCTCTCTGCGTTCCTCCTTCACCAACATCTGGATCAGATGAAGAAATATCTGAACGCTCTTGTCGACGACACAATAATCAAAACACATTTTGATGTAACGTTTTTATTTATTTTTTTCATAAAAACCTAACATACAGTACAGGCCAAACGTTTGGACACACCTTTTCATTCAATGTGTTTTCTTTATTTTCATGACTATTTACATTGCAGATTGTCACTGAAGGCATCAAAACTATGAATGAACACATGTGGAGTTATGTACTTAACAAAAAAAGGTGAAATAACTGAAAACATGTTTTGTATTCTAGTTTCTTCAAAATAGCCACCCTTTGCTGTGATTACTGTTTTGCACACTCTTGGCATTCTCTCGATGCGCGTCAAGTCACCTTAATTGGTTTTCACTTCACAGGTGTCATAGTTTTGATGCCTTTAGTGACAATCTACAATGTAAATAGTCATGAAAATTAAAAAAACTAGAGATGTCCGATAATGGCTTTTTTGCCGATATCCGATATTCCGATATTGTCCAACTCTTAATTACTGATTCCAATATCAACCGATACCGATATATACAGTCGTGGAATTAACTAGAGATGTCCGATAATGGCTTTTTTGCCGATATCCGATATTCCGATATTGTCCAACTCTTAATTACCGATGCCAATATCAACCAATACCGATATATACAGTCGTGGAATTAACACATTATTATGCCTAATTTTGTTGTGATGCCCCGCTGGATGCATTAAACAATGTAACAAGGTTTTCCAAAATAAATCAACTCAATCTATGGAAAAAAATGCCAACATGGCACTGCCATATTTATTATTGAAGTCACAAAGTGCATTATTTTTTTTAACATGCCTCAAAACAGCAGCTTGGAATTTGGGACATGCGCTCCCTGAGAGAGCATGAGGAGGTTGAGGTGGGCAGGGTTGGGGGGGCGGGGTTTAGGGGTAGGTGGTAACGGGGGGTGTATATTGTAGCGTCCCGGAAGAGTTAGTGCTGCGAGGGGTTCTGGGTATTTGTTCTGTTGTGTTACGGTGCGGATGTTGTCCCGAAATGTGTTTGTCATTCTTGTTTGGTGTGGGTTCACAGTGTGGCGCATATTTGTAACAGTGTTAAAGTTGTTTATGCGGCCACCCTCAGTGTGACCTGTATGGCTGTTGACCAAGTATGCTTGCATTCAGTTGTGTTTGTGAAAAGCCGTAGATATTGTGTGACTGGGCCGGCAAGCAAAGGCAGTGCCTTTAAGGCAGTGGTTCTTAACCTTGTTGGAGGTACCGAACCCCAGCAGTTTCATATGCGTATTCACCGTATTTTCAAATTCAAGACAAAGTTATATGTTTTTGGTAACACTTTAGTATGGGGAACATATTCTATGTAACAAAGACTTAATTTAGAGTTATTTGGACACTAGGGGAACATATTCTAAGTCAGTGTTTTTCAACCTTTTTTGAGCCAAGACACATTTTTTGCGTTGAAAAAATCCAGAGGCACACCACCAGCAGAAATCGTTAAAAAACGAAACTCAGTTGACAGTAAAAAGTCGTTGTTGCAATTGTCGGATATGAATTCAAACCATAACCATAACCAACCATGCATCACTATAGGTCTTGTCTCAAAGTAGGTGTACTGTCACCACCTGTCACATCAAGCCATGACTTATTTTGTGTTTTTCTGTGTTTTCCTGTAGTGTTTTAGTTCTTGTCTTGCGCTCCTATGTTGGTGTTGATTGTCATGTCATGTACAAATGTACTTTGTGGACGCCGTCTGTTCCACACGCTGTGAGTCTTTGCTGTCGTCCAGCATTCTGTTTTTGTTGACTTTGTAGCCAGTTCAGTTTTAGTTTCGTTCTGTATAGCCTTCCCTAAGCTTCAATGCCTTTTTTTAGGGGCACTCGCCTTTTGTTTATTTTTGGTTTAAGTATTAGATACCTTTTTACCTGCACGCTGCCTCAAGCTGTTTCCGACATCTACAAAGCAATTAGCTACCTGCTGCCACCTACTGATATGGAAGAGTATTACACGGTTACTCCACCGACACTCAACAACAACACATCATTTGCAGACTATAATTACTGCTTTGCAAAAAATATTTTTTACCTAAATAGGTGAAATTAGATAATCTCCCACGGCACACCAGACCGTATCTCACGGGCGGCACAGTGGTTGAAAAACACTGTTCTAAGTAACAAAGACTTAATTTAGAGTTATTTGGACACTAGGGGAACATATTCTAAGTAATAAAGACTTAATTTAGAGTTATTTGGTTAGGGTTAGGGTCACGGTTTTAATAAGGCCATGCAGAATAAGGCATTAAAAAGTACTTAATAATGACTAGTTAAGAGCCAATATGTTACTAATTTGCATGTTAATAAGCAACTAATTAATGGTGAATATGTTCCCCATACTAAAGTGTTACCATGTTTTTTTTACTGGTGCACAAAATGAACCGTGCATGAACATCACCTTGTTCAAACAACAAAACCAACACAGTGCATAAACTCACAACAAATTACTAACCTGCAAATCAGTCAGCTGTTGCCGTATCCGTAATACGCCGATAGGGAGAAGTTTGTATTTACACGATGAGTCGGGTGTGTTTTGACCTCCGCCGAACCCCTGAGCCCGACTCACCGAACCCCTAGGGTTCCATCGAACCCAGGTTAAGAACCACTGCTTTAAGGTTTATTGGCGCTCTGTATTTCTCCCTACGTCCGTGTACACAGCGGCGTTTTAAAAAGTCATGCATTTTACTTTTTGAAACCGATACCGATAATTTCCGATATTACATTTTAAAGCATTTATCGGCCGATAATATCGGCAGCCCGATATTATCGGACATCTCTAAAGAAAACCCATTGAAATTAGAAGGTGTGTCCAAACTTTTGGCCTGTACTGTACATTGTTGTTTTGTGGCAGACTTCTCAGCGTGAACATACTTACAGTAAAAAAGTGTAAACAAATGCCCTAATTGAGACACAGCCTTAGCGAGGACTTTGTGTGTGAGGGAGTTGTCATCTACTGTTTCTAAGACAGATGAGCCATGCAGGCCACCTTTTAGACTCTTTGGAGAAGCCCATAAACATCTGTTGAACAACTGACAAATCCTCAAAACCACGCCCTCTTGAGGTTTCCCACTGAGGCGTACCCGCCGCAGGTGAAAAGTAGATGACCTGACGGGCAAAGCTCATACTCAAGATACTTCCTTCATGCTTTTATTGTTATTTCACCTCGTCAGCATAACGAGTCAAAGTCCAAATGTGGACTGCAAGGACAGCAGCAACATGGCTAGTTGGAGAAAGAGAGAGGCGTTGATTTGGGATCCAGGCGTCCTCCCATAATGCCTCGCTCCTCAACCAGGAAGTACAGTTTCAGGAGCTTACCGCTGCATTCCACTGGTGCTCCGCTCAACAATGTCGACGGTTTAATATTTAACATTTAGCGTGCCAGCCTTTTCTTTTGTGGTGCTCTTATCAGCGCCAAGTATTTATGCTTCATATCAATGATGTTTATGAAGGCAAGTTGTGTGTTCACACTGTACTTTTAACATGTGTTGCCTTTATAAGTACCATAATAGCAACTTGACATATAAGTTATGTTTACCGTACCCATAAGAACCTTAATATAGCATAAACCAATTGAACAAATACAACACATTTCTGTGCTGGGAGTATTCTGGTGATAAATGTATTCCTACTTTGAAAATAAATCAACTTTTTTGTCTCAATCCAATCCAATCCACTTTATTTATATAGCACATTTAAACAACAAAATGTTTCCAAAGTGCTGCACAACAATATTAAAAACAATATTCAAATATTATCCTTAGCTCCACCAATGACTGAATAAAAACAAAAAATAAATACATATAAAACAAAACAATATAAAATAAATTGATTAACAATTATTTTAAAGGGTGAAACCAATTAAAACAGTAAATAGAAATCAAAATTTTAAAAACACAGAGGACAACAGAGGACCACACAACTCACGTAGTGTTAAAAGCCAAAGAATAAAAGTGGGTCTTAAGACGAGACTTAAAATACTCCACTGTGGGAGCAGTTCGAACATGGAGGGGCAGAGTGTTCCAGAGCTTAGTCTCCCCTGGTTTTAAGTCTGGTCTTGGGCACCACGAGCTGGAGCTGGCTCTCGAACCTCAGAGCGCGCGCAGGATTGTAAATTTGGATGAGGTCCGAGATATGTCTACCACAGTTAGTTAGAATAGAAGCAAAGAGAAATGGATTTTAAACTTCATTCAATTTCAAAGATCTTGTGCAGGAAGAGGGCAAGAATTGTGGCTCTTCCATTTTGTGGGGCATTTGCTTCAACGTCTGTTGTGAGGAGCCAGGAGTGGATTCATTCAGGGGTTTTTAACCTTTTGAACCTTAGTGCCCAATTTTTCTACTACAAACAGTGTTGGCGCTAGGAATTTCCCAGGGACCCCATCAAGTCATAACAATGGGGTCCCACAGTAAATTTTTGGGGTCCCACTCTTTTGTAACCGTTTTGAAAACAAACGATAAATGTATGCATTATCCTGTTACATCTCAAATTCTATATTGTTTTGGAAAAAGGTTGTCATAAACGGTAAAGGGTATTCTAGTAAAATATGCAGAGATGAGATGTGTCAGTATCAAAATATTACTTGAAATCAATTTTTGGCAGCAGCAAAGTGGTCGTTTGGGTAGATATGACCGTATTTTTCGAAGTATAAGTCGCTCCGGAGTATAAGCCGCACCGTCCGAAAATGCATAATAAAGAAGGAAAAAAACACATATAAATCGCACTGGAGTATAAGTCTCATTTTTTGGGGAAATGTATTTGATAAAACCCAACACCAAGAATAGACATTTGAAAGGCAATTTAAAATAAATCAAGAATAGTGAACAACAGGCTGAATAAGTGTACGTTATATGAGGCATAAATAACCAACTGAGAAGGTGCCTGGTATGTTAACGTAACATATTATGGTAAGAGTCATTCAAATAACTATAACATATAGAACATGCTATACGTTTACCAAACAATCTGTCACTCCTAATCGCTAAATCCCATGAAATCTTATACGTCTAGTCTCTTACGTGAATGAGATAAATAATGTTATTTGATATTTTACGGTAATGTGTTAATAATTTCATACATAAGTCGCTCCTGAGTATAAGTCGCACCCCCGGCCAAACTATGAAAAAAACTGCGACTTATAGTCCGAAAAATACGGTAACTCTAAAAAGTGTATTTCAACAAGTAAACAGTACAGTAGGTACTTGATTTTGATATATGAAATGCTCATAAGGGTATTCTAGTAAAATATGCG
Source organism: Nerophis lumbriciformis (assembly GCF_033978685.3). Taxonomy (NCBI): domain Eukaryota; kingdom Metazoa; phylum Chordata; class Actinopteri; order Syngnathiformes; family Syngnathidae; genus Nerophis; species Nerophis lumbriciformis. The sequence continues at coordinate 12,400,978 of NC_084554.2, forward strand.
TGTGTGTAAATATCAATATCAATATATTGAATCACTTTTTATCAGGCAATATTACATTTAATGAAAATTTAACATGAATGAATACATCCAAACACTTTATAAATATTTATTATGTGCAGGAAGAAATAACAGTTACAATTGTATGTATCTTCCAAACAAGAAAGAGGTTTTATCACATCAACATCGGACTAACAACACTTCTTTAAATCTCATTAATACCACAGAAAAGGCAAACTGTCACTTTCCGGACACGATAAAGGCTTAAATAATGTCAAACACGTAGCGTTACAATAACCACAAAGATAAAGTGTTTGTCTTACACCTAGTAATCCGCTGTGGACAGATGAAGCCAAGCAATGCAGGTTTAGCGAGCGGTGCACGCTCCCGAGAAGGAAATCACATTTTGGCAGGCATTCACATTTTGGCACAACACCGGCAAATATAAACAAAACAAAACACCGGCAGAAAGCGATAATCGATAAAAAAACAAGCAAACCGGAGTTTTGACCCGGAGAAGGCAGCATCAGTAAAAAAAAAAAATCTGCGTCCCCAGGACGCTTGGACATCCGGAAATGTGCATCTTTTCTGATTTCAATGCGTAAAAAGACACATAAAGTGTGTCAACGCCAACATTGACAAATATTAACACTAAATTAGTAATCTTACTCTTAATTTTATTCATATTTAATAAATATATTTAACCTATTTACAGTTTCCAACCTCATCAAATGATATGAAAGCATGCGTTAATCACAAAGATAATATTTTATTTAAAGCATAAACCTTAGACTTAGGTCAAGGTGGTTAGAAAAACAAGTAGTACTAATCATATATACTGCATAAGAAGGAACTTATAAATAACTGACGAAAAATAAATTCACATACAATTAAATTGTGCTGAGATAAATAGACTAAATTAATAATGAATATGTGTCTTAAGTCAACTGTCAATAAAGTTAAAATGCAATGAAAATAAAGCTTCACCACTTTAGTCATATTTTTTGCGCTTAAGGACATTTAAGAATATGAAGATATTGTCATTATTGCTACTAGTGGTGAAAAAGTGTATTACAACTAAGTACCACTGCAGCTCTTTTGGACCACTGGTGAGAAATCGATATTATTTTGGGCTCGCGGCCTTATGGTTAAGAAACAGAAGATTAATTTATCCGCCATTAATTTATGCGGTTGTTGAATTTTGATGATGAATAAGTTGTGTGACCACGAGCCGAGCGTTCAGACTACAGTTTGTAGTTGCAGAGGATACATATCGGATTTATGACCATAGACGAAAGCGGCCTGGGTTGGATTTGAAAAAAAATGTACTGTTCACACTAGAGGTGGGAATCTTTGGGCACCTCACGATTCAATTACGATTTGGGAGCTACGATTCGATTAAAAATCGATTATTGATGCATCCTTAATTTATATATATTGATGCAGTTTTACAAAACCCAAAACCAGTGAAGTTGGCACGTTGTGTAAATGGTAAATAAAAACAGAATACAATGATTTGCAAATCCTTTTCAACTTATATTCAATTAAATAGACTGCAAAGGCAAGATATTTAACGTTCGAACTGAAAAACTTTTATTTATTGCAAATATTAGCTCATTTGGAATTTGATGCCTGCAACATGTTTTCAAAAAAGCTGGCACAAGTGGCAAAAAAGACTGAGAAAGTTGAGGAATGCTCATTAAACACTTATTTGGAACATCCCACAGGTGAACAGGCTAATTGGGAACAGGTGGGGGCCATGATTGGGTATAATAGCAGCTTCCATGAAATGCTCAGTCATTCTCAAACAAGGATGGGGCGAGGGTCACCACTTTGTGAACAAATGTGTGAGCAAATTGTCGAACAGTTTAAGAACAACATTTCTCAACCAGAATTTAGGGATTTCACCATCTACGGTCCGTAATATCATCAAAAGGTTCAGAGAATCTGGAGAAATCACTGCACGTAAGCAGCAAGGCTGAAAACCAACGTTGAATGCCTGTGACCTTTGATCCCTCAGGCGGTACTGCATCAAAATCTGACATCAGTGTGTAAAGGATATTACCACTTGGCCTCAGGAACGCTTCAGAAAACCACTGTCAGTAACTACAGCTCGTTGCTACATCTGTAAGTGCAAGTTAAAACTCTACTTTGCAAAGCCAAAGCCATTTATCAACAACACCCAGAAATGCTGCTGGCTTCGCTGGGCCCAAGCTCATCTAAGATGGACTGATACAAAGCGGAAAAGTGTTCTGTGGTCTGACGAGTCCACATTTGAAATTGTTTTTGGAAACTGTGGATGTCGTGTCCTCCGGACCAAAGAGGAAAAGAATCATCCGGATTTTTATAGGCGCAAAGTTCAAAAGCCAGCATCTGTGGCTTTTGGCCTAAAAGGAAAGGCCATGTAACACAGTGGTAAAAATGCCCCTGTGACAACTTTTTTGCAATGTGTAGCTGCCATTAAATTACAAGTTAATGATTATTTGCCAAAAAAAAACGTGTTTCTCAGTTCGAACATTAAATATCTTGTCTTTGCAGTCTATTCAATTGAATATAAGTTAAAAAAGATTTGCAAATCATTGCATTCTGTTTTTATTTACGAATTACACAACATGCCAACTTCACTGGTTTGGGTTTTGTACACTTCTTTTCATTTCACAAAATAAACATTTATCACTTACAACTTTTAAAACAGTGCATTTGTAATAAGAAATTCCCATCACATTCATTAAATTCATGTGTGCAAAAGTAGAACATAAGTACCCTCTAATAAAGGAACTGGTTGAATCTCTCAGTGAAGTGGTTCGCTGCAGTCAGCCAAATTTTAGAACTGTCTGCATTATTGATGTTTACTTATCGATTTTATAATCGTACATGTCCGAATTACGATGCATCTAAAAATGTATTATTTCCCCCACCTCTAGTTCACACTGACACTAAAAAACTCACATACATGTCCCATCCTTAGGCTGACGTATGGCTGTGGTAGTTGTGACCCCAAGTTGCAGGAGACAGGAGGACAATGTGCAGGTAAGGCAAGTATACAATTTGAAATGTGGACTCATCTTAGATGAGCTCGGGCCCAGCGAAGCCGGCGGCGTTTCTGGGTGTTGTTGCATAGTAGAGTTTTAACTTGCACTTACAGATGGCATACGGTAACATAACAATCTTCCAGGGCATGCTGGCTTTTAAGGAAGCCTAAATGGCAACCATGAACAGGTGTGCTCTAGTTGCCAATCAGGGACAGGTGAGGGAAACAGCGCTCAGACAAGAGTGGTGAAACCAGACAGGAAATGAACAGAAATAAAAGCGCTGGACAGGAAACAAATACAGAAAATAATGAAACACAAGAACATGTCAGACCTAACACAACAGGTCGTAACACACATATGGGTAAAAAAAATTGTAACTGACCCGCAGTGTGAACATAGCCTTTGATTGTCGACTATGGGCACAGCTAATGGAGACCCCAACAAATAAACAGATCTCATTGTTGGCTTTTTCCACCTCAAAAAAGCTAAATTATTCAGATAAAGAAATAAACACGTCAGAGAATGGTTAGTTTAGGAAGGTCCTCAGGAGCCGGCGCAGGCAGGGCTGTCTTCGGCTCTGGTGCAGTGCAGAAAAGAGGATTCAACTTGACTATCTAGAGCAGGGCTGTTCAACTGGCGGCCCAGGGGTCAAATCCGGCATGGGAGGGAACCTTTGGAGACAAACATTTTTGCAGCAAATTCAAAGTGTTCAAGTTGTATAGAGCAGTGTTCCTTAACCATAAGGCCCGGGCCCATTGTTGGGCTACGAGCGCCCCTTAGAGGGTCACCAAAAAAAATCTGTTTTTCAAATGTAGTCCGCATGGGCCACAGTGGTACTCAGTTGTAGTACACTTTTCCACCACTTGTGGCAGTAATGACAATATCGAACAAACAGAAGAAGTCTAAAGCTAAAGTCATAGAGAAGTTTCTTAAAGGGGAACATTATCACCAGACCTATGTAAGCGTCAATATATACCTTGATGTTGCAGAAAAAAGACCATATATTTTTTTAACCGATTTCCGAACTCTAAATGGGTGAATTTTGGCGAATTAAACGCCTTTCTATTATTCGCTCTCGGAGCGATGACGTCACAACGTGACGTCACATCGGGAAGCAATCCGCCATTTTCTCAAACACATTACAAACACCGAATCAAATCAGCTCTGTTATTTTCCGTTTTTTCGACTGTTTTCCGTACCTTGGAGACATCATGCCTCGTCGGTGTGTTGTCGGAGGGTGTAACAACACGAACAGGGACGGATTCAAGTTGCACCAGTGGCCCAAAGATGCGAAAGTGGCAAGAAATTGGACGAAATTTGTTCAAAATACGAGGGTGTGGGGAAAGCCGACGAAAATGGTCAGTCGTTTGTTCCGCACACTTTACCGACGAAAGCTATGCTACGACAGAGATGGCAAGAATGTGTGGATATCCTGCGACACTCAAAGCAGATGCATTTCCAACGATAAAGTCAAAGTAATCTGACGCCAGACCCCCATTGAATCTGCCGGAGTGTGTGAGCTATTCAGGGACAAAGGACCTCTGTAGCACGGCAAGCAATGGCGGCAGATTGTTCCCGCAAACGAGCGAGCTAAACCCCCTGGATGTCTTGGCTCACACTGCTTCTACCGTCCCTTATGCCACCGAAGATGATCAAGAGAAGAATATCGACCCTAGCTTCCCTGGCCTGCTGACATCAACTCCAAAACTGGACAGATCAGCTTTCAGGAAAAGAGAGCGGATGAGGGTATGTCTTCAGAATATATTAATTGATGAAAACTTTATTCATTACTCGCGTTTTTACGTAAATTATTATACATAAACTGTGTTTACCAATAATTTAGCTTAAAAACATTACAACACTTAAAAACAAACACATACCAATCGTTGGTTAGAAGGCGATCGCCGAATTCGGCCTCGCTTTCTCCCGTGTCGCTGGCTGTCGTGTCGTTTTCGTCGGTTTCGCTTGCATACGGTTCAAACCGATATGGCTCAATAGCTTCAGTTTCTTCTTCAATTTCGCTTAAGCCGCTGAAATGCGAGTCTGAATCCGAGCTAATGTCGCTACCTTGCTGTTCTATCCGCCATGTTTGTTTGTATTGGCATCACTATGTGACGTCACAGGAAAATGGACGGGTGTATATAACGATGGTTAAAATCAGGCACTTTGAAGCTTTTTTTAGGGATATTGCGTGATGGGTAAAATTTGGAAAAAAACTTCAAAAAATAAAATAAGCTACTGGGAACTGATTTTTAATGGTTTTAACCCTTCTGAAATTGTGATAATGTTCCCCTTTAAGCACAAAAATGATGACTAAAGTGGCGTATTTAAATTTAATTAACAGTTTAGTTAAGAAATATATTCATTATTAATTTAGTTTATTTTAACACTGTATAATTGTATGTACATTTTTTTCATAATTTTTCATGAATCCTTTCTTTACACAGTATGTTTGATTAGTACTTATTTTTACTAATCTGCCTGACCTAAGCCTTGATGATAATCTTTGTGATTAACGCATGGTTTCATATCCTTTCACAAGGCGGTAAACTGAAAATAGGTTAAACATAAGTATTGAATGCAATTAAAATCAAAGGTAAGGTTACTATTTCAGTGTTGGTATTAGAGTGGGCACCGGGCCCCTCTGTAGAGGAAAATTTGGGCCCTGAGGCCAAAAAGGTTCAGAAACCCTGGTGTAGGGAAACTTGGACCGCTCTAAACACATTGGCAGATCTTTGCATTGAGAATGACAATTCAACCTAGCTAGGAAACATAGAACACTGGGGTCCAAACGTATAATATACTTACTGAGGTGTTCCTTAAGGCACCACTTTAAGTCCTTTCTTTTTGGCACTTATACTTTTTTTTTCGTATTCTCCATCCATCCGTATTCTGATTTATATAATTTATGTGTTGCTGTAGCTTGTTTACTTCAGATGCAGTCAGTAATCATGTGCAACCTCTTTAGTTATAGTATTAGTGTTCCTAAAGGTTCCTTTTTCGGTCCGCTCTTTCATCATTTGGGCTATTCAACTGGTGGCCCGTGAGTTCGGTTCACAAAACTTGAGAGACTGACATCTTTTAAAGGTGATCTATGACTATAGCTTTTTTGCAGAAGGTCCTTCAAAACAAAAAACACCAGTGCGTTTGTGTAACTGACAAAATGAATAGACCAAGATCAAATGTCAACTGTAGAAGATGCTGGTTCTCATGAATATACAAAGTAAGACTAATAGTGAAGGCCCCCTGGTCCTTGGTTTTCTTGAAATGTGGCCCCAAAATTGAGTTGAATGTCCTTGATCTTGAGGACGCAAACGTTGTAACAATGTTTAGGTAGGTGAACGTTACCGTTGCTGGTCGAAGCTTCATCTCCGTGTCCAATTTCCGAAAAGTCCCATCAAGGCCGACTGCAAGCCATGCCCAAGGCGAGTGGTGACACAGTGAGCTATGTTAGGGGGGCCGTGGGTCCTCAACTCGGGGAGGGGTAATGTCTGATGATTGGACTGCGATGTTGATAGTGGAATCACACTCCTTCGAACCGAAGAGTCGACTCTTAGAAGACACCCCTAATATTTGATATCTTTAATTATAGGATTCCCTTGAGGTCACACACCCAGGGAATCAATCGAGTTCGATCTACTCCAACGGTGACATTTATTGACTGTGTCAACAGCCAATTATTATAAGTAATTTTGCTAATTGCCTGAGTTAAATCCTATCTAATTCTGAGTTGTGTGTTAGCAAATACTGCTTCTGTGTTCGTAGGAAAATGTGTAATTGTCTTCTCTGTCATTAATTTAGTTTTAAAGTATAGCGGTTAATTGTTTAAAATATTTTATGCGACTATCAGATTTTTTCCATATAGTTAACACGTAAATAATTAATTAATCGCAGATAATCTTGCTAGAAGGTTTTTTTTATGCTTTAATAAGAGTACCTTTTAGTTTTTAATACCATAAACAAAACTGGATAATTTATTTGTTTTATGCAAATGTTTGTTTATTAAACGTTATGCTTTTGTTCAGCAGCTCAACATAAAATGTACACACACACACACACACACACACACACACACACCCACACACACACACACACACACACACACACACACACACACACACACACACACACACACACACTATCTTTCACACAAACAAACATACTTTCTCACACATGCCTGCCACTTCTGACACAGGCTCACTTTACAAAACGGTAGCACAAATTAGTAATATTGCACAAAACTTATCCAAACAACAGACAAATAAGTGCTTATTACATTTTAACAGAAGTGTAGATAGAACCATGTTACACCAGAAAACCAGATATTAACATTAAATTCATTTATAGAATAAAAACAGTTTTGAGAAAATGATATAACCGGAAACAACGTATTATATTAATGCATATGTCAGCAGCTGAATTAAGAACCTTTGTAACACGTTTTAAAATGGTTCTATTATCATTTATATACCAAATGATAGATTGTGATATATATCGTTATATATCTGAGCTGCCACCTTACCGTGGTAGAGGAGTTTGCGTGTCCCAATGATCCTAGGAGCTATGTTGTCCGGGGGCTTTCATGCCCCCTGGTAGGGTCTTCCAAGACAAACAGGTCCTAGGTGAGGGATCGGACAAAGAGCAGCTCGAAGACTTCTATGAAAATGCAAGAACCGAGACTCAGATTTCCCTCGCCCGGACGCGGGTCACCGGGGCCCCCCTCCGGAGCCAGGCCCGGAGTTGGGGCACGATGGCGAGCGCCTGGTGGCCGGGCCTGTCCCCATGGGGCCCGGCCGGGCACAGCCCGAAGAGGCAACGTGGGTCCCCCCTCCAATGGGCTCACCACCCATAGCAGGGGCCATAGAGGTCGGGTGCAATGTGAGCTGGGCGGCAGCCGAAGGCAGGGCACTTGGCGGTCCGATCCTCGGCTACAGAAGCTAGCTCTTGGGACGTGGAACGTCACCTCGCTGGGGGGGAAGGAGCCTGAGCTAGTGCGAGAGGTAGAGAAGTTCCGGTTGGATATAATCGGACTCACCTCAACGCACAGCAAGGGCTCCGGAACCAGTTCTCTCGAGAGGGGCTGGACTCTCTTCCACTCTGGCGTTGCCGGCAGTGAGAGGCGACGGGCTGGGGTGGCAATTCTTGTTTCCCCCCGGCTCAGAGCCTGCACGTTGGAGTTCAACCCGGTGGACGAGAGGGTAGCTTCCCTCCGCCTTCGGGTGGGGGGACGGGTCCTGACTGTTGTTTGCGCTTACGCGCCAAACAGCAGCTCAGAGTACCCACCCTTTTTGGATTCACTCGAGGGAGTACTTGAGGGTGCTCCCTCGGGTGATTCCCTCGTTCTACTGGGGGACTTCAACGCTCATATTGGCAACGACAGTGAAACCTGGAGAGGCGTGATTGGGAAGAATGGCCGCCCGGATCTGAACCCGAGTGGTGTTTTGTTATTGGACTTTTGTGCCCGTCACGGATTGTCCATAACGAACACCATGTTCAAGCATAAGGGTGTCCATATGTGCACTTGGCACCAGGACACCCTAGGCCGCAGTTCTATGATCGACTTTGTAGTTGTGTCATCGGATTTGCGGCCTCATGTTTTGGACACTCGGGTGAAGAGAGGGGCGGAGCTTTCTACCGATCACCACTTGGTGGTGAGTTGGCTGCGATGGTGGGGGAGGATGCCGGACAGACCTGGCAGGCCCAAACGCATTGTGAGGGTTTGCTGGGAACGTCTGGCAGAGTCTCCTGTCAGAGAGAGTTTCAATTCCCACCTCCGGAAGAACTTTGAACATGTCACGAGGGAGGTGCTGGACATTGAGTCCGAGTGGACCATGTTCCGCACCTCTATTGTCGAGGCGGCTGATTGGAGCTGTGGCCGCAAGGTAGTTGGTGCCTGTTGTGGCGGTAATCCTAGAACCCGTTGGTGGACACCGGCGGTGAGGGATGCCGTCAAGCTGAAGAAGGAGTCCTATCGGGTTCTTTTGGCTCATGGGACTCCTGAGGCAGCGGACAGGTACCGACAGGCCAAGCGGTGTGCGGCTTCAGCGGTCGCGGAGGCAAAAACTCGGACATGGGAGGAGTTCGGGGAAGCCATGGAAAACGACTTCCGGACGGCTTCGAAGCGATTCTGGACCACCATCCGCCGCCTCAGGAAGGGGAAGCAGTGCACTACCAACACCGTGTATGGTGCGGATGGTGTTCTGCTGACCTCGACTGCGGAAGTTGTGGATCGGTGGAGGGAATACTTCGAAGACCTCCTCAATCCCACCAACACGTCTTCCTATGAGGAAGCAGTGCCTGGGGAATCTGTGGTGGGCTCTCCTATTTCTGGGGCTGAGGTTGCTGAGGTAGTTAAAAAGCTCCTCGGTGGCAAGGCCCCGGGGGTGGATGAGATCCGCCCGGAGTTCCTTAAGGCTCTGGATGCTGTGGGGCTGTCTTGGTTGACAAGACTCTGCAGCATCGCGTGGACATCGGGGGCAGTACCTTTGGATTGGCAGACCGGGGTGGTGGTTCCTCTCTTTAAGAAGGGGAACCGGAGGGTGTGTTCTAACTATCGTGGGATCACACTCCTCAGCCTTCCCGGTAAGGTCTATTCAGGTGTACTGGAGAGGAGGCTACGCCGGATAGTCGAACCTCGGATTCAGGAGGAACAGTGTGGTTTTCGTCCTGGTCGTGGAACTGTGGACCAGCTCTATACTCTCGGCAGGGTCCTTGAGGGTGCATGGGAGTTTGCCCAACCAGTCTACATGTGCTTTGTGGACTTGGAGAAGGCATTCGACCGTGTCCCTCGGGAAGTCCTGTGGGGAGTGCTAAGAGAATATGGGGTTTCGGACTGTCTGATTGTGGCGGTCCGCTCCCTGTATGATCAGTGTCACAGCTTGGTTCGCATTGCCGGCAGTAAGTCGGACACGTTTCCGGTGAGGGTTGGACTCCGCCAAGGCTGCCCTTTGTCACCGATTCTGTTCATAACTTTTATGGACAGAATTTCTAGGCGCAGTCAAGGCGTTGAGGGGATTCGGTTTGGTGGCTGCAGGATTAGGTCTCTGCTTTTTGCAGATGATGTGGTCCTGATGGCTTCATCTAGCCAGGATCTTCAGCTCTCACTGGATCGGTTCGCAGCTGAGTGTGAAGCGACTGGGATGAGAATCAGCACCTCCAAGTCCGAGTCCATGGTTCTCGCCCGGAAAAGGGTGGAGTGCCATCTCCGGGTTGGGGAGGAGATCTTACCCCAAGTGGAGGAGTTCAAGTACCTCGGAGTCTTGTTCACGAGTGAGGGAAGAGTGGATGGTGAGATCGACAGGCGGATCGGTGCGGCGTCTTCAGTAATGCGGACGCTGTATCGATCCGTTGTGGTGAAGAAGGAGCTGAGCCGGAAGGCAAAGCTCTCAATTTACCGGTCGATCTACGTTCCCATCCTCACCTATGGTCATGAGCTTTGGGTTATGACCGAAAGGACAAGATCACGGGTACAAGCGGCCGAAATGAGTTTCCTCCGCCGGGTGGCGGGGCTCTCCCTTAGAGATAGGGTGAGAAGCTCTGTCATCCGGGGAGAGCTCAAAGTAAAGCCGCTGCTCCTCCACATCGAGAGGAGCCAGATGAGGTGGTTCGGGCATCTAGTCAGGATGCCACCCGAGCGCCTCCCTAGGGAGTTGTTTAGGGCACGTCCGACCGGTAGGAGGCCACGAGGAAGACCCAGGACACGTTGGGAAGACTATGTCTCTCGGCTGGCCTGGGAACGCCTCGGGATCCCCCGGGAGGAGCTGGACGAAGTGGCTGGGGAGAGGGAAGTCTGGGCTTCCCTGCTTAGGCTGCTTCCCCCGCGACCCGACCTCGGATAAGCGGAAGAGGATGGATGGATGGATGGATATATATCGTTACCCCAGGAGGCTGCAATATATATCATGTTATAGATTTTAGGCCATATCGCCCGTCTCTAGTTCGAAATATACCGTATTTTTCGGAGTATAAGTCGCTCCGGATTATAAGTTGCACCGGCCGAAAATGCATAATAAAGAAGGAAAAAAACATATATAAGTCGCACTGGAGTATAAGTCGCATTTTTTGGGGAAATTTATTTGATAAAACCCAACACCAAGAATAGACATTTGAAAGGCAATTTAAAATAAATAAAGAATAGTGAACAACAGGCTGAATAAGTGTACGTTATATGAGGCATAAATAACCAACTGAGAACGTGCCTGGTATGTTAACGTAACATATTATGGTAAGAGTCATTCAAATAACTATAACATATAGAACATGCTATACGTTTACCAAACAATCTGTCACTCCTAATGGCTAAATCCCATGAAATCTTATACGTCTAGTCTCTTACGTGAATGAGCTAAATAATATTATTTAATATTTTACGGTAATGTGTTAATAATTTCACACACAAGTCGCTCCTGAGTATAAGTCGCACCCCCGGCCAAACTATGAAAAAAACTGTGACTTATAGTCCGAAAAATACGGTATATACCAAATGATAGGTTGTGATTTATGTTTATCATTATCGCAGGAGGCTGCAATATATATCATGTTATAGATTTTAGGCCATATCGCCCGTCTTTAGTTAGAAATATACAGTACGATACTTGGTATTGGAAATATGAGCCCCACAACAAGGGGAAAAATAAGACATTTTGGACTACAACTGAATAAAAATGGTAGACTCGCACAAAGCTCTTTGAGTAAACCTCTACCATATATGGAGATATCTGCTGACGTAACTAAGGCAAAATACGTCACTAAAGTCTCAAATTCCAAACAGCTCTTTTAAAACAAGTTTGGCAGAAGGCAAGATTGTTTTATAAATATATCTGCCGTGCCTTCATGGTTTGATTCCACATTTTCAGGACTTATAGGAATCCCAAATACACAAAAACAGGTCCCAACAGGTAGGTTTTGCATAGTAGAACCCCTTTAAAGTAAAACCCGCCAAAAAACTGCATTCATTCCTATTATTATTACTATGTTATTTGCTAATCGACGGGTGGAACTTGGCTTGATCATTTGAGAAAAAGTCGTTGTTTGGGTTTTAAGAGCAAAGCAATTAGAGGTGATGCGCTAAGTGAAAATAAACGAGGCGAGGGCTAGCAAACATAATAACGTGGCGGCAGCGGCTGATTGGGCGCCAAAGATGAAAAAGGCCTTTTCAATTAGTCCGACTAATGTTTGTGCCTCCGCTGTTGCCCCGGGTGCGTGTGAAATGCTTGGCGTGGACAAAGTAAAGCACGGCCGGTGCCCATGCTGCATTGTCCCCAAAGGCGGCTAAAGAGCTCTCTTCACAGCTCCTGCAAACACACTCTCCAGACTCTTGGCATATCTCTGAAGATCCTCCTTTTGTGCACCCAAACACATTAGTCTCTCAAGGAGAGCAGCGGGGGAAACAAGGCGGCACCGGTGAAAAGGCTTAAGTATCTCACAGACCCCCACCGGCCTCCCATCGGCCCCCACCGGCCTGTCACAGCTCTTCTCCTCCTCGCCACATGACAATTGGGAGGGAAACACTTTTTTTCTGCTCTGGGTCTAATTCACTGAGTAAATTGCAACATGGGAAAAACATGAATGGGTCCTGGCTGTGTGCTGACTCGACCGCAGAGACGCTGAGGGTTCCTCTTTGTGCACCCCCACAAAAGGGAAATGTTCTGTTAATCAGCATTGTCACGCCAGTGAGAGCGCTTGCTTTTGCCACGACGCACACTCGCCACCAGCGCCGCCGTGAATGCGACGCAGAGTAGGAATATACGTCCATCAACACGACCAATCAGTTAGCGGTCGTGTCCCTCACTGGTGGGAAACACTGCTGACCTGACCAGCTTATGGCCGATTGTTTGGAAGGAAAAAACACACAAAGCAGATTAAACTTGAACCAGGAATGTAGAAAATGCAACTGTGTGAGGATCAGACCTTGTTTACTTCACACACACATGCGCGCGCACACACACACAGACACACACAAACATGCTGCTAAACTAGCGAACCGCTCTGTTGCCAGCGTGATCAAAGGTTACTTCCTGTTTACCAAAGATGAAAACATTGAAAGGACAAATAGATGCCAACAATGCTATCGGTCATTCCAGCCCATCCATTTGTGTCCCCAGGAAATAAGATATGTGTGACAATCATTGGTGCTTTAACTCTTTAATTTAATATATGAATAAAGGCACGATAAGAATAACTGTAAAATTGAAGAATAACAAGTAAAGTCCATCCATCCATCCATTTTCTACCGCTTGTCCCATTTGGGGTCGCATTCGGGCGGAAGGCGGTATAGACTGCAAAAACTGAAATCTAAGTAAGATTAAATATCTCACTATTTGCTTATTTTCTGTCTGATAAGATAATTCTTCTCAATAAGCAGATTTTATGTTAGTGTTTTACTTGTTTTAAGTGTTTTGGTCCTAAATGATTTCAGTTAGATATTACAGCTTGTTGCTGAGATTTGATGACCTATATTGAGTAAAACATGCTTGAGAATATCAACTGTTGTAAAGCTGTGTCATTAACACTCACAAGAATAAAACTACTTTTTAAAAGTAATAATTTCAATCATGATGCTGAGCGCATATCATTATGTCAAGATAATTGCATTAGCATTTAAGAATATTTTTCAAACATATTGAGCTAAAAGGTCTCTCTCTTTTCTACCAAGAAAAGTGCACTTGTTTTTCGTGAAAATATACTTATTTTAAAGGGGAACATTATCACCAGACCTATGTAAGCGTCTATATATACCTTGATGTTGCAGAAAAAAGACCATATATTTTTTTAACCGATTTCCGAACTCTAAATGGGTGAATTTTGGCGAATTAAACGCCAACGTGACGTTACATCGGGAAGCAATCCGCCATTTTCTCAAACACATTACAAACACCGAGTCAAATCAGCTGTTATTTTCCGTTTTTTCGACTGTTTTCCGTACTTTGGAGACATCATGCCTCGTCGGTGTGTTGTCGGAGGGTGTAACAACACGAACAGGGACGGATTCAAGTTGCACCAGTGGCCCAAAGATGCGAAAGTGGCAAGAAATTGGACGTTTGTTCCTCACACTTTACCGACGAAAGCTATGCTACGACAGAGATGGCAAGAATGTGTGGATATCCTGCGACACTCAAAGCAGATGCATTTCCAACGATAAAGTCAAAGAAATCTGCCGCCAGACCCCCAGGAAAAAAGAGCGGATGAGGGTATGTCTACAAAATATATTAATTGATGAAAACTGGGATGTCTGCACTCTCAAAGTGCATGTTGTTGCCAAATGTAATTCATATGCTGTAAACCTAGTTCATAGTTGTTAGTTTCCTTTAATGCCAAACAAACACATACCAATCGTTGGTTAGAAGGCGATCGCCGAATTTGTCCTCGCTTTCTCCCTTGTCGCTGGCTGTCGTGTCGTTTTTGTCGGTTTCGCTTGCATACGGTTCAAACCGATATGGCTCAATAGCTTCAGTTTCTTCTTCAATTTCGTTTTCGCTACCTGCCTCCACACTACAACCATCCGTTTCAATACATGCGTAATCTGTTGAATCGCTTAAGGCGCTGAAATCCGAGTCTGAATCCGAGCTAATGTCGCTATACCTTGCTGTTCTATCCGCTATGTTTGTTTGTATCGGCATCACTGTGTGACGTCACAGGAAAATGGACGGGTGTATATAACGATGGTTAAAATCAGGCACTTTGAAGCTTTTTTTAGGGATATTGCGTGATGGGTAAAAAATTTTTTAAAACTTCGAAAAATAAAATAAGCCACTGGGAACTGATTTTTAATGGTTTTAACCCTTCTGAAATTGTGATAATGTTCCCCTTTAAGGTATTTTTGGGTTCATTGAGGTTAGCTATCTTTACTTGTTTTGGAAAGTCTTGACAAGCCGAATTTTCTTGTTCTATTGGCAGATCATTTTGCTTAGTTCAAGTAAAATACCCCTAATTTTTTTTTCTTGTTTTTGAACACTGACTTTTTGCAGTGTACACCCTGGACAAGTCGCCACCTCATCACAGGGCCAACACGGATAGACAGACAACATTGACACTCACATTCACACACTAGGGCCAATTTAGTGTTGCCAATCAACCTATCCCCAGGGGCATGTCTTTGGAGGTGGGAGGAAGCCGGAGTACCCGGAGGGAACCAACGCAGTCACGGGGAGAACATGCAAACTCCAAAGTGTTCTGCACATTTCATATTTCATAAATACAATTCTAAAAAGTCATTTACATTACCTTGAAGACAACAAAATAGCATTTCTTCTTCTTTGTCCGCTTCCTAAATCAGGCTTGGCGTGAAATATACCAAAATGATTCCCGGGCGCGGCCACTGCTGCTGCCCACTGCTCCCCTCACCTCCCAAGGGGTGAACAAGGGGATGGGTCAAATGCAGAGGACAAATTTCACCACACCTAGTGTGTGTGCTTTTAACTTTAAATCCTTCAGAAATGTTAACACATTTGTAGTTACTCCTGATCCCAACTATACTTAATAGGGGTGTAAAAATTAATCGGTACAAACTGATCACAGGTTTTAACTTTAGAGCTATGAATACATAGTTTGGCGAGACTCTGGATCGATCTATATGTAATATGGGTCGGTCGATGTCCGGTTGGAAAAGTCATGAATCGGTTGATTGTAGATCTGTTACCAAATATGGCCGCTCACTTCTGTGATGACATAATACGAGAGTACCGTTGTCGTTTGCGACTGACAAAGACAGAGCAACATGGCAGACAGTAATTCTGATGGACTTACCGAAAGAACCAAACACAATCTTGTGCCTAAATCTAGCCAACCACAGAAGGCACCACACAGTGTAAACCAATCAGAAGCAACCTAAGGCGTCTTTATTTTCACACGCACACTTCAGCGCAGTGTTGTCAACTTGCCGACTTTCTCGCTAAATCGGGTATCTTCCCAACTCTTCCTATTAACTTTAATTCTCAAAAGCGACTAGCGACAAATCTAGCAAATTTTTGTTTGGATACATGAAAGCGAAGGAGTGGAGGAGTTCAAGTACCTCGGAGTCTTGTTCACGAGTGAGGGAAGAGTGGATCGTGAGATCGACAGGCGGATTGGTGCGGCGTCCTCAGTAATGCGGACGCTGTATCGATCCGTTGTGGTGAAGAAGGAGCTGAGCCGGAAGGCAAAGCTCTCAATTTACCGGTCGATCTACCTTCCCATCCTCACCTATGGTCATGAGCTTTGGGTTATGACCGAAAGGACAAGATCACGGGTACAAGCGGCCGAAATGAGTTTCCTCCGCCGGGTGGCGGGGCTCTCCCTTAGAGATAGGGTGAGAAGCTCTGTCATCTGGGGGGAGCTTAAAGTAAAGCTGCTGCTCCTCCACATCGAGAGGAGCCAGATGAGGTGGTTCGGGCATCTGGTCAGGATGCCACTCGAACGCCTCCCTAGGGAGGTGTTTTGGGCACGTCCGACCGGTAGGAGGCCATGAAGAAGACCCAGGACACGTTGGGAAGACTATGTCTCTCGGCTGGCCTGGGAACGCCTCGGGATCCCCCGGGAGGAGCTGGACAAAGTGGCTGGGGAGAGGGAAGTCTGGGCTTCCCTGCTTAGGCTGTTGCCCCGTGACCCGACCTCGGATAAGCAGAAGAAGATGGATGGATGGATGGATGGATACATGAAAGTGCATAACACCCGAATGTCCTCAACGTACAAGTTGTGCTGCTGTGAGCCTTTCAGGCTTTCAGTAGACTCCTGAAGTACAACAAAACACATTTTGTTGTACTTTTAAGTGCAATAACAGTAAAGTTCCGTTCCATTCCAGTCAGAGTAGAGAGGAGACCCACACCCACTCTCTGCAAAGATGCTGCTGTTTCTGCCTTGGTTGAAATGTAAACGTTTTGTCACGTTTCAAAGAAAACAAACCTATTGTTCATGTCAATGAGACAGTCAATATATTTGCTTCATTTGTGAATACCTCAACCTTTCAGTCTTTTGATCAAGTACATTGAATTTTCTTTTCACCATGCAAAGCTTCCATCTGCATCGAATCGTATCGCATCAAATTGTAATGTTTTAAAAAGTATTGT
Source organism: Nerophis lumbriciformis (assembly GCF_033978685.3). Taxonomy (NCBI): domain Eukaryota; kingdom Metazoa; phylum Chordata; class Actinopteri; order Syngnathiformes; family Syngnathidae; genus Nerophis; species Nerophis lumbriciformis. The sequence goes on from NC_084554.2 coordinate 12,418,049, forward strand.
TCTTGGATCGTATCGTAAGCCATGTATCGAGATTCATATTGGACCGCCGTTTAACGTAGAGATGCACACCCATAATACCTAAGTTTATGTTCCCAAAATTTATATTTTAATGGTGTCCCTTGGTTTTCACTCAATCCTGTTAAATGTTATTCCCTCTGAAAATGTTTTAATATTCCAAAGGAAGTTGCATCATTCAGATCCTTGTTTATATTTTTGTATTTTCAAAGATATATCAACTAGAATAGAATAGAATGGACTTTATTGTCATTATATTTGCATATAACGAGATTAAGGACTCCAATTTAAGGTGCGGTAGTGGGAACAAATATGGGATAAAAATAAATTACACACAAAAGGCTCCAGCGCCCCCGCGACCCCAAAGGGAATAAGCGGTAGAAAATGGATGGATGGGATGGAGGTAATAAATATAAAACTAAGAATTTAAATAAACAGACTACTATCCAATAAAAGTAATAAGCAATCATGTACAATATACAAAATAAAAAATACTGTACAAAATACAGAGCAAGACAAGAGTACCGGAGTAATAATACTATGACTGAGACAGGGTTTATTTTTAACACAGTCCTGTTTTTTAACATTATTTTTTTCATTTTATTTTTAAAATACATTTTACGATGAAGCGATCAATTCACACAAATTATTACAATTATTCAAATTTTGTCCAATGCTTGCAAATTCACAAGAGCTGGCTTCTGAAGCCGAGGATCGGACCGCCAAGGGTCCTGCCTTCAAGAGGAGCTAGATGAGGTGGTTCAGGCATCTGGTCAGGATGCACTCCCTGGGGAGGGATTTTGGGCACGTCTGACCGGTAGGAGGCCACAGGAAAGACCCAGAACACGTTGGGGAGACTATGTCTCCGAGCTGGCCTGGCCCCAGAATTCCCTTCTTTCAAACCCTTATTTGACCCTTTTCTCTGGCGACTACTCCTTCCACATTTTTCAACCCACTTTAACCAATCCACCGTCCAAACATTCCTCTTAGTCAGGACAATAAACAAAGTTGTTTTTTGAACAGGAAAAATTCCCGGTTTTCCTGAAATTCCTTAACACATTTCTCAATTAAAAATATTACTACTTCAACATTTCTCGACCGATTTGAAAAATTACAACACCAACCACTTCAATTAATTTAGAACATTTAGAGGCTTTTAACATTTTCCCCCAAAAATGCCTGCTTTTCCCGAAATTCCTGCTTTTCCATGAAATTCCCATTGAAATGAATGGGACATTTTTCAAAGTTCCACAACTCCCACATTTTTCATCAGAGAGTGTCTGCCCTGAGATCGGTAAGTTGTGGGTTCAAACCCCGGCCGAGTCATACCAAAGACTATAAAAATGGGACCCATTACCTCCCTGCTTGGCACTCAGCACCAAGGGTTGGAATTGGGGGTTAAATCACCAAAAATGATTCCCGGGCGCGGCCACCGCTGCTGCTCACTGCTCCCCTCACCTCCCAAAGTGTGATCAAGGGTGATGGGTCAAATGCAGAGAATAATTTCGCCACACCTCGTGTGTGTGTGACAATCATTGGTACTTTACTTTGCTTTACTTTACTAATTCAAACTACAGATGTCCGATAATATCGGACTGCCGATATTATCGGCCGATAAATGCTTTAAAATGTAATATCGGACATTATCGGTATCGGTTTCAAAATTATCGATATCGGTTTAAAAAAGTAACATTTATGACTTTTTAAAACGCCGCTGTACAGAGTGGTAAACGGACGTAGGGAGAAGTACAGAGCACCAATAAACCTTAAAAGCACTGCCTTTGCGTGATGGCCCAGTCACATAATATCTACGGCTTTTCACACACACAAGTGAATGTAACAACCATACAGGTCACACTGAGGGTGGCCGTATAAACAACTTTAACACTGTTACAAATATGCGCCACACTGTGAATGCACACCAAACAAGAATGACAAATACATTTCGGGAGAACATCCGCACCGTAACACAACATAAACACAACAGAACAAATACCCAGAACCCCTTGCAGCACTAACTCTTCCGGGACGCTACAATATACACCCCCCGCTACCCCCGAACCCTGCCACCCCAACCCCGGCCACCTCAACCTCCTCATGCTCTCTCAGGGAGAGCATGTCCCAAATTCCAAGCTGCTGTTTTGAGGCATGTTAAAAAAAATTATGCACTTTGTGACTTCAATAATAAATATGGCAGTGCCATGTTGGCATTTTTTTCCATAACTTGAGTTGATTTATTTTGGAAAACCTTGTTACATTGTTTAATGCATCCAGGGGGGCATCACAACAAAATTAGGCATAATAATGTGTTAATTCCACAACTGTATATATCGGTATCGGTTGATATCGGAATTGGTAATTAAGAGTTGGACAATATCGGATATTGGCAAAAAAGCCATTATCGGACATCTCTAATTCGAACCGTTCCAACTCCAAAATATTCAGCCTGTTCAAAACCGTGTGTAATTTTAACAATTAAAAAAAAATCCCAGATTTTTAAGGGACATTTTCCCCATTTAAAATGAATTGTCTATTTTTTTAAACTTCCAAATTTCGCACAGTTTTCAACCGATTCAAACCATTCCAACATCAATGCATTCCACTCATCCAACTAAGACTTTTGCAAGTTCCTAACCAAATTCCGTTTTTTGTGGAAATTCAAACTCTTCAATATTCAAACCATTCCAACATTCAAACTATTCTTACATTCATACTACATTTTGTCAGCATTTCAGTTCAACTTCAGCACTGGAGCATTCACACGCAATTCCTTCAGGAATTGCCTCATCGAGTTAATAATAATATTGATAATACATCAATTGAAACACCGACAACACGCTAGATTAGCTGATAATACTTAGACGTACATTAGCTTCCTGCACAGACTAACTCGCTAACCAACTTATTCCTCCTCCCTCGTCACCAATAGCCGACACGTTGAGACATAAAGGACGCTAATCTCCTTGGAATTCCTCCGCATCTTCTTATAGAGGTGGACAGTGGGGTCAAAGGTCAACGGGTCCAGTTTGCCCAGGCCCATCTGTCGCATCTCAGCAGAGAAAGGCCAGCGTCTCGAGGACCGTCCTGTTCTCAGAGGAGGGGGCGGACAAAACCTTGAAAAAGCCGAAGAAGAAACTGAAGAGTGCGTTGAGCTTTCATGCGGCATTTTTTTTTTTTAATGAGGCGTCCAAATGAAAGCTCGCCACAAATAGAAGGTAAAAATAAGATGAAAGCAAAGGATGTCAGTCATTCATTGACACAAACTATGATTAGCAAAGATGGCGGCTGCTCATGAAATTACGATACTGTGTTTATGGGGGCTTTTTTGGCCCCACCTGGAAAGAAATGACAGGCTTTAACCTGATCTTAGCAAGGTGATCTCAGTACGACCACATTAAAAGCACCTTTTACTTTCAAAGTGTCAGCGTGGCAGCACTTCATTTGAATAATTATACCCAACAATCATTTCTGTCTTGTGTTATGCTCACGCAAACAGCTTTTAGCTGTTATGCTAAGCTAAACGGCTATTTTAGGACTAGAAAGACAAGTCTCATTTAACTAGTTTTCCAAAAGACACGAATGATTTTGGAATCGCCATAAAAGTCTCAAATAGAATACTTCTGTTTAGAGATGTCCGATAATGGCTTTTTTGCCGATATTCCGATATTGTCCAACTCTTAATTACCGATTCCGATATCAACCGATACCGATATATACAGTCGTGGAATTAACACATTATTATGCCTAATTTTGTTGTGATGCTCCGCTGGATGCATTAAACAATGTAACAAGGTTTTCCAAAATAAATCAATTCAAGTTATGGAAAAAAGTGCCAACAATTCACTACCATATTTATTATTGAAGTCACAAAGTGCATTATTTTTTTGAACATGCCTCAAAACAGCAGCTTGGAATTTGGGACATGCTCTCCCTGAGAGAGCATGGGGAGGTTGAGGTGGGCGGGGTTTTGGGGGTAGCGATGGGGCGTCCCGGAAGAGTTAGTGCTGCAAGGGGTTCTGGGTATTTGTTCTGTTGTGTTTATGTTGTGTTACGGTGCGGATGTTCTCCCGAAATGTGTTTGTCATTCTTGTTTGGTGTGGGTTCACAGTATGGCGCATATTTGTAACAGTGTTAACGTTGTTTATGCGGCCACCCTCAGTGTGACCTGTATGGCTGTTGACCAATTATGCCTTGCATTCACTTGTGTGTGTGAAAAGCCGTAGATATGTGGCTGGGCCGGCACGCAAAGGCAGTGCTTTTAAGGCACGCCCCCAATGTTGTTGTCTGGGTGGAAATCGGGAGAAATTCGGGAGATTTTTGGGAGGGTCACTGAAATTCGGGAGTCTCCCGGGAAAATCGGGAGGGTTGGCAAGTACGACTGGGAGACGTACCTGCTCTGTACTTCTCCCTACGTCCGTGTACCACTCCGTACAGCAACGTTTTAAAAAGTCATAAATCTTACTTTTTGAAACCGATACCGATAATTTCCGATATTACATTTTAAAGCATTTATCTGTTAGTACATTTCAGTAAGTATAATGTGTACACTCTGCAGGGGTTGCCAACCCAAAATGTTGAAAGACTTTGTTGTTGGACTAAAAATACAACAACAACTAAAATCTGTCTGGACCCGCAAAAAATTATAAGCCTTTTATAAGTCTTATAATAAAAGCAAGGCATGATGTAAGTGCCTATATGAGCTATATTAGCCTACTTTCATAATGACTATGTTTTGCATGCTGATGCAAATCATCATTGACAGAAATGTTGAAATGTAATATTTATTCTACACATTTTTACAACATTGGAAAACTCTAGTAAAACACAGGCTTCTCAGAAGGTGAGATAACTCCTGGAAATTACTGGCTTAGAATGACCAAAGGTATAAATGTGTGTGTCCAAGTTAAAGGAAACGGCAGGCTGTCTTCTTCTAATGGATTTATTACAATCTTTGCAAGCTGGGTAATGTTTGCTGTGGTCTGGAACAACATGGCACACAAACAACTGAAATGCAGCCAATATTACATACAGATAATGTGTCTTGAGACATGCAAATATAAATTAAATACACAGAGGACATAAGTAAAGGAAATAAATGAAATGAGCTCAAATATAACGAGGCATAGTGATGCAATATGTACATACAGCTAGCCTAAATAGCATGTTAGCATCGATTAGCTTGCAGTCATGCAGTGACCAAATATGCCTGATTAGCACTCCAACAAGTCAATAACATCAACAAAGTTCACCTTTGTGCATTCACGCACAGAATTAAAAGTTTGGTGGACAAAATGAGACAAAGGAGTGGCAAAGAACACGTCTTTCTGTGGCAGCGTCGGAGAAAGTTGTTGTGCCAAAATTAGTAGGACATAACGGCGCTCGCCAAATACTCTCATCAGTGAAGCATGTGGGATTTCTAACAATTAGGAAGGTTTGTGTCATGTTTGTCTTCCGACAGAAACCATATTAAAACAAAAAATATATATTTTCCCTATTTTATTTTATTTTTTAATTTTTGAAAAAGCTCCGCAGAGCCACTAGGGTGGCACTAAAGCCACGGATTGCTGACCCCGGTCTAGTGCTTTCCCAAGTCCATTGCACAGTTACCGTAAATAAGGATGGCAATATTTACCTACAGTAGGAAGGGGACTCATATGGCCCCATTTGTCGGACTTTACCTGACACATGAAACGTGACAAATTGGGGGGGTGCACTATCCACTTTAGTTGCGAGACGGCAGTCGAGTGTTGCATTATTTAGAAAGGGTTTTGTGGCAATTCCAACTTTGACCACAGCGTCGGTTTCTATGTCGAGTTGCGCTTTCCATCATTTTCAGCAGACTGAATTTGCAAAGTGATTAAACCCTCTCACGCGAGATGCACCCAGAAATGGGGCCATATGAATCCCTTCCCTGCTGTACCTAAGAAGACTACAATAACTAAAATCAATCAATCAACCTATCAAAGTTGATTTATATAGCCCTTAATCACAAGCGTCTCAAAGGGCTGCACAAGCCACAACGACATCCTCGGCTCAGATCCCACATCAGGGCAAGAAAAAACTCAACCCGATGGGATACAATGAGAAACCTTGAAGGGGACCGCAGATGGAAGAGTTGACAAATGATTTTGTCTTCCGGGGTTTTATTTACTAAAATACTTCCTTATGAGGCACAGACAGCACACTGACGTACGATTTTTTCTGAAATGATTACTGTTACGATGTACTGTATGGTGCTAATATGATTTTTTTTTTAGTTAAAGTTAAGTTCAAGTTAAAGTACCAATGATTGTCACACACACACTAGGTTTGGTGAAATTTGTCCTCTGCATTTGACCCATCCCCTTGTTCACCCCCTGGGAGGTGAAAGGAGCAGTTGGCAGCAGCGGTGCCGCGCCCGGGAATCATTTTTGGTGATTTAACCCCCAATTCCAACCTTTGACGCTGAGTGCCAAGCAGGGAGGTAATGGGTCCCATTTTTATAGTCTTTGGTATGACTCACAACCTACCGATCTCAGGGCGGTCACTCTAACCACTAGGTCACTATATCAATCAATCAATCAATCAATGTTTATTTATATAGCCCTAAATCACAAGTGTCTCAAAGGGCTGCACAAGCCACAACGACATCCTCGGTACAGAGCCCACATAAGGGCAAGGAAAAACTCACCCCAGTGGGACGATGTGAATGACTATGAGACCTTGGAGAGGACCCTCTAGGGGAGACCGAATGCAATGGATGTCGAGTGGGTCTGACTATAACTTAGGTACCCTAGATTTAAGACCTAAATATGCCTCACACACTTATAAAACATTTAAATTGGTACTCATTATTAATGAATGATGAGAAAAGATGATTAGTAAAACAGGAGTCAGGCCTTTAGAGTAGCGGTCATGCTAGCGCCAAACATGTCAAAGCTGTCATGATCTTACAGCTATGCTGCCGCCTGTCTTCTTTTTGTTGCAGTGCCTGGTTTCTGGGTCACGGGGCGGAGTCACCTGCACACACACCTGATAGTCAGTTCCTCCTGTCTACTTATATTCACCAGCCCATTCACTGTAGCGCCAGTAGATTCCTGATGGTTAACCCTTTCAGTCGTGTGCATCTCTTCTACTCTGGCTCCAGTCACGCTTCTTGTTTCCTGTGGCACGTGCCATATTTTAAAATGTAAATTTAGAGCAGTGGTTCTTAACCTTGTTGGAGGTACCGAGCCCCACCAGTTTCATATGCGCATTCACCGAACCCTTCTTTAGTGAAAAATAAAATGTTTTTTTTTTTTTCAAATTCAAGACAAAGTAATGTTTTTGGTAACACTTTAGTATGGGGAACATATTCTAAGTAACAAAGACTTAATTTAGAGTTTTTTGGACACTAGGGGAACATATTCTAAGTAACAAAGACTTAATTTTGAGTTATTTGGTTAGGGTTAGGGTTAGAGGGTTAGGGCAAGGGTTAGAGGGTTAGGGTTATAATAAGGCCATGCAGAATAAGGCATTAATAAGTACTTAATAATGACTAGTTAAGAGCCAATATGTTACTAATTTGCATGTTAATAAGCAACTAATTAATGGTGAATATGTTCCCCATACTAAAGTGTTACCATGGTTTATTACTGGTGCACAAAATGAACCGTGCATGAACATCACCTTGTTCAAAGAACAAAACCAACACAGTGCATAAACTCACAACAAATTACACACCTCCAAATCAGTGTGACTTCTGCTGTTGCCGTATCCGTAATACGCCGATAGGGAGAAGTTTTTATTTACACGATGAGTCGGGTGTGTCTTGACCTCCGCCGAACCCCTGAGACGACTCACCGAACCTCTAGGGTTCGATCGAACCCAGGTTAAGAACCACTGATTTAGAGTAAATGGATTGTAATCTGCGGAGAAAATTGCTTAATTTCATATCATTAAAAAAATAATCTATCAAATAATGCATTTAATTACAAATAATACATTTGCATGGTTGCAAATGCTGAATTGGGAATGTGTGGAGATCCACTATATTTGCATTTTCATAACAAATGCATATACCGTATTTTCCGGACCATAGGGCACACCGGATTATAAGGCGCACCGCCGATGAATGGTCTATTTTCGTTCTTTTTTCATAGATAAGGCACACCGGATTATAAGGCGCATTAAAAGAGTCATACTATTATCTATTTTTTCTAAATGTAAAATACTTCCTTGTGGTCTACATAACATGTAATGGTGGTTCTTTGGTCAAAATGTTGCGTAGATGATGTTTTACAGATCATCTTCAAACCGCTTTCTGACAGTCGCTTCAGTATGCGCCGTTTTGTGGGCGGTCTTATTTACGTGGCTCACCTTCGACAGCGTCTTCTCCCCGTCATCTTTGTTGTAGCGGTGTAGCGTGCAAGGACGGGAGTGGAAGAAGTGTCAAAAGATGGAGCTAACTGTTTTAATGACATTCAGACTTTACTTCAATCAATAAAGGAGCAGCATCTCCTCATCCAGAAACAACAACAAGGTGTCCCGTGAAAAAACGTCCGACTGGAACTCTCTAATAACTAAAGTTCTTTGGGTGAATAATGTAAACTCACTACACCGGTATGTTTTAGCGCTTTCATGGCGAGTTTACTGACAGATATAAGTAAGAACTTTACACTACTTTATATTAGAAATGGCAACAGCGGAGGATGAATGTCCCATAACAAGAAGGTAGAGAAAAAGAAGAAGCTTATCGACTACGGTGTCAGCACAGACTACAAAGGCGGACGCTCGCAATTTTTCTGGATTTATGCAGATCCCAATTACAGATCAGCCGGTACCAGAAGGTAAGGAAAGTTGCTTTTGCATAATATTGCGAAACAAAACGCCAGATAATGTCTTACCTTATACACACACCATAATAATACTCCTATGTTGAAGCACAGTACAATCCATCAAGCGGTGTGGCTTCATAGCTTACCAAAGTCGTACTAAAAAACATTTTGATATATTTTTGAGCGCCGTGTGTAATGTTTTATATTTTCACTGGAACATATGACGGCGTGGCGCAGTGGAAGAATGGCCGTGCGCGACCCGAGGGTCCCTGGTTCAATCCCCACCTAGTACCAACCTCGTCATGTCCGTTGTGTCCTGAGCAAGACACTTCACCCTTGCTCCTGATGGGTGCTGGTTAGCGCCTTGCATGGCAGCTCCCTCCATCAGTGTGTGAATGTGTGTGTGAATGGGTAAATGTGGAAGTAGTGTCAAAGCGCTTTGAGTACCTTGAAGGTAGAAAAGCGCTATACAAGTACAACCCATATAAAATGTTTGTGTTGTTTGCTAGATTCATATTGCCATCATAGTGCAGTGTACACGTATCTCTTATGTTTGACTGCCATCTACTGGTCTCACTTATCATTACACCATGTACCAAATAAAATTGCTTCGAGGTCGGTAAGCAAAACCGTAAGCAAAAAAAAATAAAACGATTTTAAGTGCGCCTTTTAGTCCGGAAAATACGGTAACTTATTTTGTTGTTTACCACTTTCCACCGCTACGGGTTGCCCCTCAGCCATTGCTTCATGTTAGTCCCTCTCCAGCCGCTACATAGCCAAGATGGGTGATACTAAAGGGTGTTAAAGGGGAACATTATCACCAGACCTATGTAAGCGTCAATATATACCTTGATGTTGCAGAAAAAAGACCATATATTTTTTTAACCGATTTCCGAACTCTAAATGGGTGAATTTTGGGGAATTAAAGCCTTTCTAATATTCGCTCTCGGAGCGATGACGTCACAACGTGGCGTCACATCGGGAAGCAATCCGCCATTTTCTCAAACACCGAGTCAAATCAGCTCTGTTATTTTCCGTTTTTTCGACTGTTTTCCGTACCTTGGAGACATCATGCCTCGTCGGTGTGTTGTCGGAGGGTGTAACAACACGAACAGGGACGGATTCAAGTTGCACCAGTGGCCCAAAGATGCGAAAGTGGCAAGAAATTGGACGTTTGTTCCGCACACTTTACCGACAAAAGCTATGCTACGACAGAGATGGCAAGAATGTGTGGATATCCTGCGACACTCAAAGCAGATGCATTTCCAATGATAAAGTCAAAGAAATCTGCCGCCAGACCCTCATTGAATCTGCCGGAGTGTGTGAGCAATTCAGGGACAAAGGACCTCGGTAGCACGGCAAGCAATGGCGGCAGTTTGTTCCCGCAGACGAGCGAGCTAAATCCCCTATCGACCCTAGCTTCCCTGGCCTGCTGACATCAACTCCAAAACTGGACAGATCAGCTTTCAGGAAAAGAGCGCGGATCAGGGTATGTCTACAGAATATATTAATTGATGAAAATTGGGCTGTCTGCACTCTCAAAGTGCATGTTGTTGCCAAATGTATTTCATATGCTGTAAACCTAGTTCATAGTTGTTAGTTTCCTTTAATGCCAAACAAACACATACCAATCGTTGGTTAGAAGGCGATCGTCCTCGCTTTCTCCCGTGTCGCTGGCTGTCGTGTCGCTGGCTGTCGTGTCGTGTTCGTCGGTTTCGCTTGCATACGGTTCAAACCGATATGGCTCAATAGCCTCAGTTTCTTCTTCAATTTCGTTTTCGCTACCTGCCTCCACACTACAACCATCCGTTTCAATACATTCATAATCTGTTGAATCGCTTAAGCCGCTGAAATCCGAGTCTGAATCCGAGCTAATGTCGCTATAGCTTGCTGTTCTTTCCGCCATGTTTGTTTGTGTTGGCTTCACTATGTGACGTCACAGGAAAATGGACGGGTGTTTATAATGATGGTTAAAATCAGACACTTTGAAGCTTTTTTTAGGGATATTGCGTGATGGGTAAAATTTTGAAAAAAACTTCGAAAAATATAATAAGCCACTGGGAACTGATTTTTAATGGTTTTAACCATTCTGAAATTGTGATAATGTTCCCCTGTAAGTGTCCATTTTAAGCACAACTTCCAGGTATTGCTTTTTGTTGTACCTCTCAGTGTGAACGCACAATGCACAAATCGACACATTTACTCGAGACAATCAGCTTCTTGCTCACCTTTGACAGATCTCATCTGTGCTAACATTTTAGTTTCTGGTAGAGCGTACTTTTCTTTTAATTACGATCTTATTGTTGTTTTTGCAGATGTTTTGGGGGCCACAGGTGAGAAAAGTAGAAAATATGACTAGAATTTGCAATTCCGGTAGGAACTGCGTGTGAATGCCCAATGTACGCAAGCCGCCGAACGTGTGCGCGGATCTGAAATGCTTGAAAGTCCAGGGTGAGTGGAGTGTGTGGATGTTGGAACGGTTCGAATCGGATGAAAAATGTGGGATATGGAGGGGGGAGAATTCCTGGTGATTCCGGGTAATCCAAGAATTTTCTGAACGGGGAAACATGTTGGCTTGAATGTCCATGGTGAGGGGAGTGTGTGGATTTTGGAACAGTTCAAATCAGATGAGAAATGTGGACTATGCAGTAGATTGTATTTTTACTGTTCATTGCCAATGGAGAGAACATTCCTGCAAATTTCGGGAAAACTGGGAATTTGGGAAATGGAAAACCTTTTGCGTTCGATTTATCAGAATAGTAGTGTGTGTGGATTATTTAAGGGTCAGAATCGGCTAAAAGATGGCGCAACATTTTGAGAATTTTCGGCATCTTAGAACTATGAATACGTCCATTCGTTTGAATGGGAATTTCCTACTAATTATGGGAAAACCAGGAATTTTTGAAAATATAGATAATACCACAATTGTCCTCGATGATATAAATGGGTTGGTGTTGAAATTTTTTAAAACGGTTGAAAAATGTGGACGTAGTAACATTTTGAATTTGAATCGTTATTTCGGAATTTCAGGAAAACGGGAAATTTGTACAGAAAAAAAATCTAACTTTTGTTTTCCCAACTAGGACAAATGTTTTGAAGGTGGAATGGTCAAAAACGGTTTAAAAATGTGGACAGTGAAAACTTTCCAGGAAGAGGTAAAACTAGGGCTTTGGAAAATTGGTAATTCCTGGAATTGTTTAAAAATTGGAAAATAGTGGATTGATTGTCCAAGGTGAGTGGAGTGTGTGGATGGTAGAACGGTTAGAATCGGTGGAGAAATGTGGAAACTGTGCAAGTTCAAAAAATGGCTAATTTATTTTCAATGGAAAAATGTCCCGGAAAACCAGCAATTCTGGGTAATGTAGGATATTTTTGAAAAATGTTTTTGAAGAGCTCACGATTCCCGGTCGAGCCGAACGTTTTGATACTGGAACAGGTCCGATCGGATGAAAACTGTGGGCTGTGGAGCGTGCCAGACTTTTACGGCGGAATAAAAATAAATAGATGTTGTTAAATATGAGGATAATAATAATAGCTTGTCCACTGAGGAAAGCATGTGAGCGTCCTCCAGTCAGTAAGAAAGTAGCAACGGTGACAAACATCAAAGTTGTCTCGAAAAGACAGACAGGATGTGCTGAGACACGCCCGCATCAACATTTCATAAATCTTCAGTGCGGCAGGAAAACTCTTAAAGAGGCTTGATTGACTGCTGACAGCTTTATGACAAAAAGACGATTGTTATAGTCATCATTAGCCGTGTCGTCGGGCTGGCATCATCGTTTACTGCCACTTTGATTGCTGACAGCTAGCTGATAGGACCGCCAGCACCATGCCAGCCGCCGTAACGCGGAGAAAACCTTCAACAAAAGCCAGTTGTTTGAGTGAAATGATTAGACTAAAGCACATTTGTTTGGCCAAAGCAGCTTAGGAGTGAGGAACGCGTGTTCTGCTGCAAAGAGACTTAAGAAATACCAAAAGTGTGACTGAACAAACCTCATTAGGCCTCATTATCTGCTCTGACGTCATCACACTCAGCCTTTTAATGGCGCGACCAAGACTGTACTAACCTCAGACTTCAGGTCGCTCCCTCCTCATTGATCCGCCGTTCTGGTTTCTGTACCATAGCGACCTTTAGGCTTGTTGTGGCCCCATTTCGGTCTTTTTGTGGCCCTGTTTACACTGCACACCAAATCTGATTACTTTTGCCTCAAGTGACACAGGTCGGATAGTTTTTGCCAGTCTAAACGCTCCAAAGTGCTTCAAATCGGATCTCAGGGCATTCAATCGTTCGCAACTGGACTGTTTGGTTTGTCCTAGAAGACGTTTTGCCTCTCATCATTCATCGGTTCACGCTCATAGATTTAGATTGGTTAGATGTAGACTTAAATTGGTCAGATCTAGTCTTAGACTTTGATTGGTCAGATCTAGTCTAGCGGCTGGTGCCAATATCTCAGTAGGCTTCATCAGTTCATGCTCATAGACTTAGATTGGTCAGATCAAGTTTTGAACTTGGATTGGTCAGATCTAGTCTTAGACTTGGATTGGTCAGATCTAGTCTTAGACTTAGATTGGTCGGATCTAGTCTAGCAGCTTGTGCCAATAACTCAGTAGGCTTCATCGGTTCGCGATCATAGACTTAGATTGGTCAGATGTAGTCTTAGACTTAAATTGGTCAGATCTAGTCTTAGACTTAGATTGGTCAGATCTAGTCTAGCGGCTGGTGCCAATATCTCAGTAGGCCTCATCAGTTCATGCTCATAGACTTAGATTGGTCAGATCAAGTTTTGGACTTGGATTGGTCAGATCTAGTCTTAGACTTAGATTGGTCAGATCTAGTCTAGCGGCTGGTGCCAATATCTCAGTAGGCTTCATCGGTTCGCGCTCATAGACTTAGATTGGTCAGATGTAGTCTTAGACTTAGATTGGTCAGATCTAGTCTAACGGCTGGTGCCAATATCTCAGTAGGCTTCATCGGTTTGCGCTCATAGACTTAGATTGGTCAGATGTAGTCTTAGATTGGTCAGATCTAGTCTTAGACTTAGATTGGTCAGATCTAGTCTAGCGGCTGGTGCCAATAACTCAGTAGGCTTCATCGGTTCACGATCATAGACTTAAATTGGTCAGATGTAGTCTTAGACTTAAATTGGTCAGATGTAGTCTTAGACTTAGATTGGTCAGATCTAGTCTAGCGGCAGATGCCAATATCTCAGTAGGCCTCATCAGTATCATGCTCATAGACTTAGATTGGTCAGATCAAGTTTTGGACTTGGATTGGTTAGCTCTAGTCTTAGACTTAGATTGGTCAGATCTAATCTAGCGGCTGGTGCCAATATCTCAGTAGGCTTCATCGGTTCGCGCTCATAGACTTAGATTGGTCAGATGTAGTCTTAGACTTAAATTGGTCAGATCTAGTCTTAGACTTAGATTGGTCAAATCTAGTCTAGCGGCTGATGCCAATATCTCAGTAGGCCTCATCAGTTCATGCTCATAAACTTAGATTGGTCAGATCAAGTTTTGGACTTGGATTGGTCGGATATAGTGTAGCGGCTGGTGCCAATATCTCAGTAGGCTTCATCGGTTCGCGCTCAGACTTAGATTGGTCAGATGTGGTCTTAGACTTAGATTGGTCAGATCTAGTCTAACGGCTAGTGCCAATATCTCAGTAAGCTTCATCGGTTCGCACTCATAGACTTAGATTGGTCAGATGTAGTCTTAAACTTCGATTGGTCAGGTCTAGTCTAACGGCTGGTGGCAATATCTCAGTAGGCTTCATCGGTTCACGCTCATAGACTTAGATTGGTCAGATGTAGTCTTAGACTTCGATTGGTCAGATCTAGTCTTAGACTTAGATTGGTCAGATCAAGTTTTGGACTTGGATTGGTCAGATCTTCTGTCTTCTACGACAAACCAAACAGTCCAGATGCGATCGATTGAATGCCCTGAGAGTACAATGACCTGGATGAATGAGAACATTCATAGACATGTTCAAATATGATCTTTTCGCATCAGATTTGGGCCAGACCATATGATCTCTCAAAATGGGACTGCAGTCTGAACGAGATGCAATCTGATTTTGACTTTTACGTCATCTTTGGAGGAATTACGTCATTCGTGTGCGCAGGAAAGGCTGTGACTTTCTAGCGGAATCCAGTTTTGGTGAGCAAAGTATTTTGATTCGGCAGCTGAATTTTCGGAGCATGACTCGTCAGTAGTGTGCAAATAAGACGCTATATGTAATATATGAATATATATATTTGATTCTAAAGAATTATCGATTGTTGAAGGACCAGAATTGACGTGTATTTGATTACATGTTACATACATTGTGTAAGTTGTTTACATAGGTGGATACGTAGATCCACGCTGATGTCCGTATCCCCTCTATTTAACAGCCATAAAAATATTACAACCCTCACAAATGTATTACTAAATGTGTATGTTTTATCCTTGAAAAATTTTGTCCATCTTAACCATTCATTTATGCTCCAACACTAAGAGCATTTGCGAACTGTTTAGAGCGATTTTTAGCGATAACTTTTGTTGGTAAATAAGCGACAACGAGAGATCATAATCACACTTCAACATCTCTAACATGAAAATGCTGCTTATTTGTTAGGTTAGCGTTGCACATGAAAATATGTTTTTAATTGTCTTACCCTGGATAGATAAAGGTTAAATGCTGAATTTCCCCCGGGGATCAATAAAGTACTTTCTATTCTATTCTAAATAAATATACAAATACATGTAAACTAGGAAGTGAGGGTGCCAGATTGTGGCTAAAAGTTTACATATGACATTACTCAGAGGGTGTAGCGCTGCAGACAGGAACCAGAAGTAGATCTGAGCTGCGCGGCAGGACGACCATTATGTCGTTTAAGGCACACAAAATAAAGTTTATATATTCTTACACTTTGTTATTCCTTCTTTGTATGCACTAGAAACAAATATAAGTTTTGATTAGACAGTTGACAGGCTCTCAGGGACAAATTTGATTGGTGAAAATTAATGGGGAAGTTGCGGGTAGTTGACAAAATGTGCGGAGCTGCACATAAATTGCGCAAAGACGTGTTTTATGCCACTCCTTCTTTGTCTCATTTTGTCCACCAAACGTTTTACGCTGTGCGTGAATGCACAAAGGTGAGCTTTGTTGATGTTATTGACTTGTTGGAGTGTTAATCACGCATATTTGGTCACTGCATGACAGCAAGCTAATCGATGCTAACATGCTATTTAGGCTAACCATATGTACATATTGCGCCATTATCCCTCGTTTGTTGGTATAAGTGAGCTCATTTAATTTCCTTTACTTATATCCTCTGTGTATATAATTTATATTTGCATGTCTCATGACACATCATATGTATGTAATATTGGCTGCATTTATCATAGTTGTTTGTGTGCCATATTGTTCCAGACCACAGCAAACGTTACCCAGCTTGTAAAGATTGTAATAAATCCATTAGAAGAAGACAGCCTGCCGTTTCCTTAAACTTGGACACACACATCTATACCTTTGGTCATTCGAAGCCAGTAATTTCTAGGAGTTATCTCATCCTGTGAGAGGCTTCCATTTTACAAATTATTTCCAATGTTGCAAAAATGTGTAGAATAAATATCAAAATATAAAATTTCTGTCAACAAAAATTTGCGTCAGCCTTTAATAGTAGGCTAATATTGCTTGAATTTGCGTGAATTAGCGCGATCACTTTTCAATATTTGTATTTACTATAAACAAATATATATGAACAATAACCAAAAAGTCTCAATTGACAACAATAATTTAGTTCAATCCAGTGATTTAGTAGTCTAAACTCATGTGTTTCTATTCCATTTCCAGGTTATGTCCAAAGATTGCATATGAAAAGGGGGGAAAAAAAGGTTGATGAGTCCAACAAGGAAAGAAAAGTGTCCTACAGCAGTGAAGCCAATTCAAAACTGCTATGCTGCTTGGGCATTAATTGAAAAAGTAAACAAAACACAATAAATGGGCACAAACTATTAAGAAACAACTGTAATTTAGACATTTTATCTTTGGGGAAAAGGTTGGGCTACAATATAAACCTAAATAAGACGGTCGTTTAATAATTACAGCCATAAATATTTCACGATGATGGCGTTTAAAGTGATGCTAAATTAGCAAAAAGCTCTATGGGCTTTTAAATAGACACGAGCGCAATGCTGCTAAACCGAACTAAAGCTTTTACAAAGGACATGTTGACTGATGTTCAGCAGAGACAAAGTATAATTGTATCCATGAGGCAATTCAGTCCATTGAAGTAGAACAAGCGAACACCTGCATGACAAGCAACTGAAGTGTCCGGTCGCCATAATCATGGCCCTTAAAAACCGCGTAAAGTGTTTCTGCCAGCAGTCAGCCCTGATTGCAGCCAACCCTCCTTCTCCCCATTTATAGGGGTCCCTAGCTTGGGACCAGCAAAGAGAAACTTACTCACTGACAGCCCTTCACGATGAAGAAGAATGCTTTGTATCTCGCCAAATGATTTAATTGTATTTTATTATTTGATTAACAAGAATAATGGTGTCACACTTATACGTTAAAAGTCATTACACAGGCTGTAGAAGGTCATGGTTAGAGATGTCCGATAATATCGGTCTGCCGATATTATCGGCCTATAAATGCTTTAAAATGTAATATTGGAAATGATCGGTATCTGTTTCAAAAAGTAAAATTTATGACTTTTTAAAACGCCGCTGTACGGAGTGGTACACGGACGTAGGGAGAAGTACAGAGCGCCAATAAACCTTAAAGGCACTGCCTTTGCGTGCCGGCCCAATCACATAATACCTACGGCTTTCACACACACAAGTGAATGCACGCATACTTGGTCAACAGCCATACAGGTCACACTAAGGGTGGCAAATATACAAATATGCGCCACACTGTGAACCCACACCAAACAAGAATGACAAACACATTTCGGGAGAACATCCGCACCGTAACACAACATAAACACAACAGAACAAATACCCAGAACCCCTTGCAGCACTAACTCTTCCGGGACGCTATAATATACACCCCCCACTACCCCCTGCCCTCCCCCCGCCTCAACCCCGCCCACCTCAACCTCCTCATGCTCTCTCAGGGAGAGCATGTCCCAAATTCCAAGCTGCTGTTTTGAGGCATGTTAAAAAAAAAAGTGACTTCAATAATAAATATGGCAGTGCCATGTTGTCATTTTTTCCCATAACTTGAGTTGATTTATTTTGGAAAACCTTGTTACATTGTTTAATGCATCCAGCGGGGCATCACAACTAAATTAGGCATAACAATGTGTTAATTCCACCACTGTATATATCAGTATCGGTTGATATCGGAATCGGTAATTAAGAGTTGGACAATATCGGATATCGACAAAAGAGCCATTATCGGACATCTCTAGTCATGGTGTATAATAAACGTTGCATTGGCGACATGCAAATAAACAGAAACAGTCAGCCCAGCAGGCACAAAACATTGATACAACATTGATTATACGTGCATGTCCTTTAAAACTGACTTTGAGACAATGTTGCAAAATAGTTGTATTTGTAAATGGAGACAACCTTGATGTCCAACGTTGGATCCACGTTGTTGATTGGGAAATGACCGAATTTCAATGGTCAAATCAACCTCACAACCTGCCATTGAATAAACGTTGTCAAAAAGTATGTTGTTCCAACGTTGTATTTATGTTGTACAATATTGGTTGGTAAATGACCAAAATTCAATGGTCAAATCAACGTCAGAACTCCATCCATCCATCTTCCTCCGCTTTTCCGAGGTAGGTTCGCGGGGGCAGCAGCCTAAGCAGGGAAGCCCAGACTTACCTCTCCCCAGCCACTTCGTCCAGCTCATCCCGCGGGATCCTGAGGCGTTCCCAGGCCAGCCGGGAGACATAGTCTTCCCAACATGTCCCGGGTCTTCCCCATGGCCTCCTACCAGTCGGACGTTCCCTAAACACCCCTCTCGGGAGGCGTTCGGGTGGCATCCTGACCAGATGCCCGAACCACCTCACCTGGCTCCTATCGATGTGGAGTAGCAGCGGCTTTACTTTGAGCTCCTCCCGTATGACAGAGCTTCTCACCCTATTTCGGCCGCTAGTACCCGTGGTGGTTCTTACATTTACCGTCTTCCGCCTGCTCCGCTGTTGAGGTCTTCACCGTATCCTTGGCTAGGGGGCAGTCATGTACTAGGCCTTTGCCAAGGGCCACCTGGGGTAACAGTAGTAAAGGGGTTAACCTCCTAGTGCCCCAAGACCCCTTAGAGGAGCCTCCACTGCTGGATGCACTTTAACGTCATGCCCAGGACGACCCTGGTGTACAAGTGTACTGACCTAAGTGTTCTATTTAAAAAAGAGCTGTGTATTGAAAAAGTATCGCCATATACTGGCCTGGCATGCATTATAAAGTTAAAGTACCAATGATTGTCACACACACACTAGTTGTGGCGAAATTATTCTCCTCATTTGACCCATCACCCTTGATCACCCCCTGGGAGGTAAGGGGAGCAGTGGGCACACTGCAAAAAGTCAGTGTTCAAAAACAAGTAAAAAAAATATACAAAAAATTAGGGGTATTTTATTTGAACTAAGCAAAATTATCTGCCAATAGAACAAGAAAATGTGACTTGTCAAGACTTTCCAAAACAAGTAAAATTAGCTAACCCAAAAATACCTTAAAATAAGTATATTCTCACTAATAACAAGTGCACTTTTCTTGGTAGAAAAAAAAAGAAGAGACCTTTTTGCTCGATATGTTGAAAAATATTCTTAAATTAAGTAAATGCTAGTGCCGTTATCTTGACATAATGATAAGCGCTCGGCATTACATTTCTTGAAACCAGCAAACTTATACTAAAACGAATGTATTGTTCTTAATGGAAAGGCAACAAGGCAACCGCTTGTTACTCTCGGGGTCTCCTAGCCGCTCAGGCAAATCATATTGTCTAAAAATGCATTTTCCCATCGATAACATGACATCATCGCGCCAAGTGCGTGCTCTTTCAGTCAATTAGTGCATATATACAGCCCGGCCCCCGGCCAAAAAATGTTTTATTGTAATTTTGAAGAATTCTTTTTTTATTTATTTATTTTTATTTATTTTTTTTGTCCTGTCCAGCTTCTCAGGCAAATCATGTAGTTGATGTAGATGCCCATGTCGGCTGTTCAGATTTACTTTACAAAAGAGAAGTGTAGGATACTTCTCTTGTTGCCTTATTTGTATTTGACTTTATTAAATGTATTTATATTATCATTTGGTGCAGCTGGGCCGCAGCAGGAGGGGATAGAAAGAGAGAAAAAAAGAAGACAGAGGGGGAAATTGTGGGGACAAGAAGGGGATTAGACAGAGAGACAAAAACAACAACAACAACAACAATAGAGCAACATCAGCAAATACGACATGTACAAATATGATGGTAAAAGTAATAGCAAATAAGCAGTTAGCGAAAAATAAAAAATAATACAGAAATGACAATGAGCATTATTACACTACAAATGGATCAATACAAATACCAATAGAAATAGCGCTATTGATAAAGAACACTACCAATACTTTACCTTTATTATCAACAATACAGTTGTTCAAATGCAACAATACATATACGTAATGATAACTTGAGATACGAAAGAATGCAGAAAAATGGAGGGGGAGAAAGAGAAGCAACCTACATTAACCTTGTAGATTGTTATAGTAACAATAGGTTAAGCTTTGTCAGTGTGCCATGTGTTATACCCAGTTTACCCTAGGGCAGGGGTCGGCAACCTTTACCAGTCAAAGAGCCATTTTGACCAGTTTCGCAAATTATGGAAAACAATGGGAGCCGCAAATTTTTTTGGACATTTTAAATGAAATAACACTGCATACAAAGTTTTCTTTTTGCTTTGTGCTATGTATAAACCAGGGGTCTCAGACACGCTGCCCACACCTTTATATGGAATTTGAAAGCTGGTGCGGCACGCGGGTTTCAAATGATTGGCGCTTGTCAGCGCCATGCGTGCTGTGATGGTACAGCATATAGCACCCACTACAACCAGCGTGCCTGATCAGCCACACGTTGTATGATGTTTCCGCTTGATCACGTAGGTGACAGCAAGGCATACTTGGTCAACAACCACACAGGTTACACTGACGGTGGCGGTATAAAAAAAACTATAACACTCTTACTAATAATACGCCATACTGTGAACCCACACCAAACAAGAATGACAAACACATTTCGGGAGAACATCTGCACAGTAACACAACATAAACACAACAGGACAAATACCCAGAATCCCATGCAGCCCTAACTCTTCCGGGGTGGGGGCGGGGTTTGGTGGTAGCAGGGGTGTATAATGTAGCCCGGAAGAGTCAGGGCTGCATGGGATTCTGGGTATTTGTCCTGTTGTGTTTATGTTGTGTTAAGGTGCAGATGTTCTCCCGAAATGTGTTTGTCATTCTTGTTTGGTTTTGGTTCAAAGTGTGGCGCATTATTAGTAAGAGTGTTAAAGTTGTTTTATATGGTCACCGTCAGTGTAACCTGTGTGGCTGTTGACAAAGTATGCCTTGCTGTCACGTACGTGTTCAAGCAGAAGATGTATATTGTATAACAAATGTTGGGCTGGCACACTGTTAATACAGCTTGTAGAGAGCGTCAAATGTTGTACCATCATGGCACGCCCTTATTATAGCTGTAAGGGTGAAAATCGGTGAATATTAATCCCGGGAGTTTTCTGCGAGAGGCACTGAAATCCGGAAGTCTCACGGGAAAATTGGGGGGTTCAGCAAGTAAGCTGCTGAGCCGCATCAGAGTGATCAAAGAGCCGCATGCGGCTCCGGAGCTGCGGGTTGCCGACCCCTGCCCTAGCGCAACAACGTTAATATATGTAATTTTGAAGAATTCATCTGAATGTGCATGAACTATTTCTGTTCAAAATAGTTTGAAATGTCACATGTTAAATGTTTAAATATTAACTGTCCGTTTACTGTACTGTGCCAACTGTACTACTATATGAGTACATATTTTCTATTGTTTCATTGAAAATAAAACAGCAAAGTCCATTTGGCTGTCATCTGTTTTAATTATGAGACACAATTGTGTCAAAGTCATGATTTGTTTTTTCATGCTTGAAATAAGAAATTATTACTTTAAAAAAGTAGTTTTATACTTGTGAGTGTTGGTGACACAGCTTTGCAACAGTTGATATTCTAGTTTCAAGCATGTTTTACTCAATATAGGTCATAAGATCTCAGCAACAAGCTGTAATATCTTACAGAGATCATTTACGACCAAAACACTTAAAACAAGTAAAACACTCTTAACATAAAATCTGCTTAGTGAGAAGAATTATCTTATCAGACAGAAAATAAGCAAATATCACCCTTATTTGAGATATTTAATCTTACTTAGATTTCAGTTTTTGCAGTGCAGCAGCGGTGGCCGCGCCCGGGAATCATTTTTGGTGATTTAACCCCCAATTCCAACCCTTGATGCTGAGTGCCAAGCAGGGAGGTAATGGGTCCCATTTTTATAGTCTTTGGTATGACTCGGCCGGGGTTTGAACTCACAACCTACCGATCTAACCACTAGGCCACTGAGTAGGTTATACATGCATATTTGGTCTTTATGTGGACATGAGGACTTTATTCTCCTCTTAGGCGTGTAAAGTCATCTTAAATTGGGCAAGTAGGGATATTTTTGTGTGTCTGTGTGTGTGTGTGTGTTATCTAATATGGGTTTGGTTGGTGAGAAGCGCTCTTACACGTAACTTCATCTGTTGACAAAAGGCAGCGAGTGATGTCGGCCTGCCAGCGGAAGATGAAAGCTCGCGTGATGCTCTCATCCCAGCTGACGTGGACAGCTGGAAGACCGCACAATGGGGAGGGGCTGTTCTTAGTAGAAGAGTAATGGGACGCCATCGTGGTTTGATATGTACATCAAGTCCACTTGTCTTTGTCCGTTTTACGGATTTCACCGGAAGGACAAGTGTGGGACTTCAATGACAAAAGAAGGCTATTGAGTTCTGGCTTCTCCTTGACACCATGGCCATGACTCCCGACCAAGTAGGCACGTGACGGCACTTTTAACGCATACCAAGTTGGACATTTTAAAAATTTACGCTAGCTTTTAGAGCTAGCAGTTTGACACACTTTCATTGGCACCTGAGCCGAGACAGTGAGGGGCGGGGCGGGGGTTGTTTATTAATCACCAGCTTGTGTGATGTGTCTCTCATCGCGCCAACACGTATAATTAAGCTTTAAAGGCTTCACGTGTCTGCATTTGGTTTGCTTTTAGCTCCTTTTCAAGTTGCTGCATGCGTGTGCGTGCATGTGCGTGTACAGTAAGTGGGCGTGAAGAATCCTCCCGTGTGTGCGTGGTCAGGGGGAGCTTCCCAAAAGGAGAAGGGGG
Source organism: Nerophis lumbriciformis (assembly GCF_033978685.3). Lineage (NCBI taxonomy): Eukaryota > Metazoa > Chordata > Actinopteri > Syngnathiformes > Syngnathidae > Nerophis > Nerophis lumbriciformis. The sequence goes on from NC_084554.2 coordinate 12,441,248, forward strand.
GGGGGGGACGAAAGTGTGCGCTTCCCACCTTGCATGACCCCCGAGGTGTCTCCTGACACGCTAGCTTGTTTGCACGAGTGACAGTTGAAAGGTTGGCGGCCAAACGTTTCTTCATCGTCCTTTACAAGAAGCAACAACACCTTCGCACGTTGCTTCATATTTGAGGAGGTTGTCTGGCCTCAGAAATTAAAACTGAGACCGTCACATCGGCGACTTCAGGCTGGTTCCAAAATGATTCTTGGCCGCTGAACAAAAAAACAAACAAAAAAAAAGGCTGCATTTTTGCAGCAACTTGTCATTACTTGAGAAAATAAGTTGATGCTTGCATGTTTTATGTATGTGTACAGTGTAATTATTACCGTTATCTGATACGCTTGTTCAGTGTTCAGATGCATTAAATATCAATCTGCTCTTCATACTAAAATCTCCCTTCACTGTGCATGTTTTAACATGTATTACTACCACTTATTAGCAGTTACTGAAAACCAGTAACTAGTTACAGTTACTAGTTACTTTATTTCAAAAGTAACTCAGTTACTAACTCAGTTACTTACATCAAAAAGTAATGCGTTACTGTGAAAAGTAACTATTTAGTTACTTATTTTTTTCTTCTTTTTTATTTTAAAGCTCCGATTAATGCCCCTGTTAGCCTTCATTCTTTAGCTCGCTTTCCATGTCACTGTCCAGGTACTTGGAAAATGTTTTCCGTGCCATTTGCTGTTTGACGCCGGTATCATGCTAATTAGCTGCCTGAAAGCGGGTGACTCCACTGTAGAAATAGCCTGCATGTCTTCTAGCACATACGCTGCAATGGCTCTATCAATGTTGTCCTGGCTAGCAGTCCCTCCGTTAAAATCCTTAAGTGGAGCTGAAGTGGCATCGGAGTCTGTGTCTCTCTTTACTAGCTTCGTCGAAGCATGTTTCTTTTGTAGCTGTTTCAGCAGATTTGAATTGCTGTTTTGGGCAGTATTCCCGGGCGCGGTAGCCGCTGCTGCTCACTGCTCCCCTCACCTCCCAGGGGGTGATCAAGGGTGATGGGTCAAATGTAGAGAATAATTTCGCCACACCTAGTGTGTGTGTGACAATCATTGGCACTTTAACTTTAAGTAGATGGGATCTTTGATCCAAGACACAACTTACATTTAACTAAAATATTTTTTCTTTGTGCTCGACAAAAGAAAAGTAGTGAGAATATCTCCATGTTAAGAAACTTGACTTCTGGCTCCGCCATGATGTCTTGTTAGTTGTTATGAGAGTAGCTTGTGTGTGTGTGTGTGTGTGGCCCTTTAAGATATGACAGCATGTGAGGTGAGTGACAGTGAGTGAGTGAGCGAGAGAAGTGACTGCGTGCAGGTGCTCGTAGCTTGGTGGATGGCTGCGTGCAAGACACCAATAAAGTCACAAAGTTGCAACAAACCGCCGGCCTCGTCATTCACCCTCGAGTCCGGAGCTGCAAAGACCCACTGCCGGGTAAAGTGAAGGGTGTTACCCCCGAAGTACATAGGCCCTGGAGGAACGTCTCCCCTGCGCTCCTCGACTACGGTCTGGGAGCCCGAAGCCCCCCCACACCTCCACCTACACAAAGCACGCCTCTTCTTTTCCTTGTGACACAGAAGGACAACACCGCAGCGCTCCAATAATACACACTCAGATATTCTGTTTATAGCCGATACTACATAAAAAATACCGTTAAATAACGCAGTAACGCATCATGTAGTAACGGTAACTGAGTTAAAGAATATAAAAAATAACGCGTTAGACTACTAGTTACCGCCGAAACTAACGGCGTTAGTCCCAACACTGCTTATTAGAGTATTTTAGTCACCATTACTGCAGTACTCCACTGTATTTCTTCCTTGTGGTACTATCTTTGTGTGGATACTGCTGCTGTGGCGCTTTCAATTCTCAAAGGGTTAGAATAGGAGTATATAATGTGATGTTTCTTCCAGAACATATTTCCATACTGCCAAGCTGAAAAGTTCTGATTTGTATGGAAGCAGCATGAAGGGCTGGCAAAAGTTACAGCGCCTCTCAAACGCAGCGAGACGCCATCGCAGGCTACAATTTACGGCCATTACGTTGGCCTATTTCGAGCGATCCTGATGGATTCTGCTCAATTATTGTCCATTACGGAGAAAGATGGACGCCATCAAGAACGCAGCTAATTACCGCCTCCACCCCAGCGGTCGACTCGGCAACTTGTCAGCGAGGTGTGTTTTGCTCCTAAATGTAATACATTGGTTCCGAACATTTCTGCCTCGTGACCCTTTAATACAAATCCACGTCAACCTTTGACCTCTTCATAACATTCCGGATATGTGACACTTAAGCTTGTGACCAGCGGAATCTCAGTATGCTTGTTGACCTTCATAATTGCACAAAAAGAAACAAAATGTATATATTATGCAATTCTAATATACTGTAATTATTTAAAGTCGTGGTCAAACATTTACATACACTTGTAAAGAACATAATGTCATGGCTGTCTTGAGTTTCCAATCATTTCTACAACTCTTATTTTTTTGTGATAGAGGGATTGGAGCACATACTTGTTGGTCACAAAAAAAACATTTGTGAAGTTTGGTTCTTTTATGAATTTATTATGGGTCTACTGAAAATGTGAGCAAATCTGCTGAGTCAAAAGTATACATAAAGCAATGTTAATATTTGCTTACATGTCCCTTGGCAAGTTTCACTGCAATAAGGCGCTTTTGGTAGCCATCCACAAGCTTCTGCTTGAATTTTTGACCACTCCTCTTGACAAAATTGGTGCAGTTCGGCTAAATTTGTTGGTTTTCTGACATGGACATGTTTCTTCAGCATTGTCCACGTTTAAGTCAGGACTTTGGGAAGGCCATTCTAAAACCTTCATTCTAGCCTGATTTAGCCATTCCTTTACCACTTTTGACGTGGGTTTGGGGTCATTCTCCTGTTGGATCACCCAACTGTGCCCAAGACCCAACCTCCGCGGAGGCTGATGATTTTAGGTTGTCCTGAAGAATTTGGAGACAATCCTCCTTTTTCATTGTCCCATTTAAAGCACCAGTTCCATTGGCAGCAAAACAGGCCCAGAGCATAATACTACCACCACCATGCTTGACGATAAGAATGGTGTTCCTGGGATTAAAGACCTCACCTTTTCTCCTCCAAACATATTGCTGGGTATTGTGGCCAAACAGCTAAATTTTTGTTTCATCTGACATCATATGAAGAAAGATAAGACCTTCTGGAGGAAATTTCTGCTTGAGAAAATACCCCAATATTTGGACACAAATGCAATTTTGTTGTCATAATGTAATCCAGGAGCGTTTTTAAACGTTTTACTGAACTGCAAGTCTTTGACTTTAAACTTGGTGACAGTAAGTACAGTAAGAATTAAGTGCACAATTTCAAAGTATTGGCAATAATATAGCAAACAAGGTACAGATGTATACAATTAGTGATGGGCAAGCTACTTAAAATATAATAGAATAGAAAGTACTTTATTGATACCTGGGGGAAATTGAGCACCACAGTTCGCTCACAATAGACAATAACAATAAAAAAATAATATAATATATATATAATAGGGGTATAACGGTACGTGTATTTGTATTGAACCGTTTTGGTACGGGGGTTCCGGTTCGGTTCGGAGGTGTGCCGAACGAATTTCCACACGGACATATTAAGTAGCGTAACGCACGTTGTGTAAACCAGTGTTTTTCAACCTTTTTTTGAGCCAAGGCACATTTTTTGCGTTGAAAAAATCCGGAGGCACACCACCAGCAGAAATCGTTAAAAAACGAAACTCAGTTGTCAGTAAAAAGTTGTCGCAATTGTCGGATATGAATTCAAACCATAACCATAACCAAGCATGCATCACTATAGCTCTTGTCTCAAAGTCGGTGTACTGTCACCACCTGTCACATCCCGCCGTGAATTATTTTGAGTTTTTCGGTGTTTTCCTGTGTGTGGTGTTTTAGTTCTTGTCTTGCGCTCCTATTTTGGTGTTGATTGTCATGTCATGTACTGATGTACTTTGTGGACGCCATCTGCTCCACACGCAGGAAGTCTTTGCTGTCGTCCAGCATTCTGTTTTTGTTTACTTTGTAGCCAGTTCAGTTTTAGTTTCGTTCTGCATAGCCTTCCCTAAGCTTCAATGCCTTTTCTTAGGGGCACTCACCTTTTGTTCATTTTTGGTTTAAGCATTAGACACCTTTTTACCTGCACACTGCCTCCCGCTGTTTCCGACATCTACAAAGCATTTAGCTACCAGCTGCCACCTACTGATATGGAAGAGTATTACACGGTTACTCTGCCGAGCTCTACACAGCACAGACACTCAAAAACAACACATCATTTGCAGACTATAATTATCAATCAATCAATCAATGTTTATTTATATAGCCCTAAATCACAAGTGTCTCAAAGGGCTGCACAAGCCACAACGACATCCTCGGTACAGAGCCCAATTACTGGTTTGCAAAACATATTTTTAACCCAAATAGGTGAAATTAGATAATCTTCCACAGTACACCAGACTGTATCTCACGGCGCACTAGTGTGCCGCGGCACAGTGGTTGAAAAACACTGGTGTAAACAATGCACACCGAGGCACAACACACGGCATGCTAGCAGCTAACGGGCTACGATAGACTGACCATACGTCCTCTTTTCACCGGACATGTCCTCTTTTGCGGAGCTGTCAGGGCGGAGTTTCTTAAATGCCTCAAATGTAACCCTAACTCAAAATGACGGCATTTTGAGTTAGGGTTGTGTGTATTTTCAATGTACGTTCAGGGTTAAGAAGGGGTTAAAAACAAAACAAATTGTGCGCGCAGCAGCATTCGTGAGGGAGGGGCAGAGATAGAGAGAGCAAGAGAGTTATGATAAACGCGCATGCGTCGCCAGGCTCTGCTTTTTATCCATAGATTTATCAAATTTAATTTTTTATTATCTATAGCAGTGGTGTCAAAAGTGTGCCCCGGAGGCCATTTGCGTTCCACAGCTAATGTTTTAAAGGCCCACGGCACATTCTAAAAATACTATTAAAATACACGAAAACATAACAAAAGTGAAATAAAAAAGCTTAAAGGTTAAATGTAATTTAGAAAAAGTTGCAATGTTGACTAGTAAAACAAAGCTGTTTTTTTTTCTTTCAAACTGTCATTGCTCAAAACATAATATTGAATCAAAATCAATGTTATAATGAATTATTGACCTATCCAAGGTTCCAATTACTTCACATCAAATATTCCACTAAGAAAAATATTTTTGGTGGAAGATTTTGCAAATTTAGTAAATAAATAACCCAAAAATCTATATTTTGTTGTTTTCTTACTGTACCGAAAATGAACCGAAATGTTTGTGTACCGTTACACCCCTAATATATAATATATTATTTTTTATAATATATGAATAATATAAATATATTCTACATATATTCTACATTTAAGTGCAGTCAAGAAGGACGGGCGATATTGCCTAAAATCTATATTGCGATATATATTGTAACATCAGGATGTCTTGCAACGATATACAATAGGTTGTATTCGCTTGAGGTCACATCTGGCTCATTAAATACGTCAAACTGGAAGTGGCGGGCTAGGGAGCGTCTGTTGTCATAGCGATCTGGGCGGCATTTTGCTTTTCTCAAAGAAAAATGCCCTGTGCTTGTGTTGTTTTAGGTTGTTGGGACCGTTCATAACGTGAAAAAGATAAACGTTTCTTCCGAGTTCCGAGGGCGGTAATCAAGAAGGGCGGAAGAGTGCAAGATTTTACGAAAAAAGACAAGAAAAGTGGCACTCACTCCAGTCCGAGGGAGCAGATCGAGTCGAAGACCTATAGTGCACACATTGGGGGAAAATCCTGCTCGGCTCAAGTGATATCAGATGATGATTTTATTGTGTTAGTATTTAATTATATTTTTTGAAAGAACGCGCTGACGACCTTAAACACCAGCCTGGCCGGCAATATCAACGCCGGCTGTGGTCTACGCTGTCATCACCTTGCCTTGCTCCACTCCTCTAGTCCACCAGCTTGCTGCTCCAGTGGAGGAGCTCATGCAGCTCGACGGAGAATGACTCACCTTGCCTATATTTATATTGCAATCGCCCAGATCATCAAGTCTGTGTTGTTCCTTCTTGTTAGGTTAATACCACTACCACAGCAGTTTACAGGCCACATCATATCTTCTCGTCAGCCTTGTGAGTACCCTGGCAATGCCTTACATCTCTTTCAGACTCTTGACTAGTTGTCTAATAACAGACTATGACTAATGAGTCAACCTATAGTGAATGTATTAGTTGCAGCCCTTATTTATTCCAAGGTAGATTATTATTTTGTTGATTATTCAGTCTAATGTTCGATTGATCTGTTATTTCTTCCGTCATTATGCCTCCACAATCTGCACCTGTAGTCTTAGATTTTACCTAGATCAAAGGTCATAACACATCTATAAACCGGTCTAAACTTGCCACAGTGAATTGGAGTTTGAAGAAAAATCTATAAATTAGCCGCTCTGTTTTATAAGCCGCAGGGTTCAAAGTGTAGAAAAAAGTAGCGGCTTATAGTCTGGAATTTATGGTACTCAGAGACTGAACTCTTGCCAAGCATGTTGGACCCTTTTCTTTACTCGTTTTAACTTCTCCATCACCAACAAGACTGCAATGTTAAGCCCGACGCTGTGCATGCTCCGCGTCAGTGTTGTGGGTGGACTCTGCTTCTGGCCCAAATGGAGCACAACCTTTACGAATCCACCATCCTCCCTGTCCCCCACACTCGTTGCCTTCGCAATTCCCACCTAGGACAGCTGGTGCGCATCACTCTCCTCTAGTCGTCCGCTTCCCCTTTCTATTTCTTTGTTTCCCTTCTGCTTTTTTGCCACAATCTCCTAGGTCCACTCTTCCCAAAAACTATTTCTCTTGGCCAGAATTGACCCTAGACCCTAACCACCTTGGCCTTGCTCCTGCTGCCAACAACCTGTTACCCGTTGACACACATTCTCCTGTGTGCCTGTTGCACCCTCTGGAACACACCAAGCTTGCTCAGGACTAGCTCATGGATCGAGCTGGTTGGTGAGCTTGACATGTCCAGCATTACTGTCTGCAAACAGTCCCCTGCCTCTTTCTGTCCCATCAAGCTGGTTCACCTCAAACTGCCACTCCACACACCTCCTTACTTGCTTAGCTTCAAGCCCGACGCTCTCTCCAGGACCAATGGCCTTGCCACAGAGGAATCTGACCCGGAGACATTTATACCTGCGGCCTGGGTTGTCAAGGTACCCCAGTCTGAGGTGGAGAGAAGGATGACCAATGCAGACAGAGTAGCACAAGTACCTGGGAGCTATCCATTATCTAAGTTTTGCAATAGGAACATTCATCCAAGGTCATCTAGAGCTACAGTTCATCATTGCCCATAGATTCGGGGTGGCCTTCGATTACCACGGACATTAGGAAATTTGTCTCTGTCTGGTCCAGATGCAAGACATCCCCATCGTCCTTCAGCAGGCATCCTCCTTTTTCCATTTTCTCCAATCCCTGGCCTCACATCACTCTTGACCCCAATATGGTTGGGCAGATTTTGAAGATGGCGCACCTCATTGCACTTCACAATTTGCCTTTAACCCTAAGGGGACTTAACTTCTCTGTCATTTAGGGATCTACTTTTAAATGGGCTTTGACTTTTCAGGGTATGAATTTACAGCTAAGGGATCGAGGTCATATATAAAACCCAAAACCAGTGAAGTTGGCACGTTGTGTAAATGGTAAATAAAAACAAAATACAATGAGTTGCAAATCCTTTTCAACCTATATTCAATTGAATAGACTGCAAAGACAACATATTTAACGTTCAAACTGGAAAAGTTTGGTATTTTTTGCAAATATTAGCTCATTTGGAATTTGATGCCTGCAACATGTTTCAAAAAAGCTGGCACAAGTGGCAAAAAAAGACTGAGAAAGTTGAGGAATGCTAATCAAACACTTATTTGGAACATCCCACAGGTGAACAGGCTAATTGGGAACAAGTAGGTACCATGATTGGGTATAAATGCAGCTTCCATGAAATGCTCAGTCATTCACAAACAAGGATGAGGCGAGGGTCACCACTTTGTGAACAAATGCGTGAGCAAATTGTCCAACAGTTTAACAACAACATTTCTCAACGAGCTATTGCAAAGAATTTAGGGATTTCACCATCTACGGTCCGTAATATCATCAAAAGGTTCAGATAATCTGCATCAAAAAGCGACATCAGTGTGTAAAGGATATCACCACATGGGCTCAGGAACATTTCAGAAAACCACTGTCAATAAATACAGTTGGTCGCTACATCTGTAAGTGCAAGTTAAAACCCTATTATGCAAAGCAAAAGTCATTTATCAACAACACCCAGAAACGCTGCCGGCTTTGCTAGGCCCGAACTCATCTAAGATGTACTGATGCAAAGTGGAAAAGTGTTCTGTGGTCTTGACGAGTTCACATTTCAAATTGTTTTTGGAAACTGTGAACGTTGTGTCCTCCGGACAAAAGAGGAAAAGAACCATCCGGATTGTTATAGGCGCACAGTTCAAAAGCCAGCATCTGTGATGGTATGGGGGTGTATTAGTGCCCAAGGGTAACTTACACATCTGTGAAGGCACCATTAATGCTGAAAGGTACATACAGGTTTTGGAGCAACATATGTTGCCATCCAAGCAACGTTATCATGGACGCCCCTGCTTATTTCAGCAAGACAATGCCAAGCCACGTGTTACAACAGCGTGGCTTCATAGTAAAAGAGTGCGGGTACTAGTTTGGCCTGCCTGTAGTCCAGACCTGTCTCCCATTGAAAATGTGTGGCGCAATATGACGCCTAAAATACCACAACGTTTTAAAGTAACCACCATTGTAACAATTTTGTACTTTTTGCTGATGCTATGCTAAGAGGAGGACCAGTTTGAGTCACTGCTGGCATGGACAGAGTCAGGTGGCAGGCATCCCAGCAGCACTGGTCTTGGCTGCAGTCAGCACAAAGTGGACTAATTGAGAGGAGAAGCAAAAAAAAAAAAAAATGTCGCAGCCAGTCGGTCCCAGCACCGTCCCTAAACCATATGATTCACAATGGCGGATCAATAAGTTCTCAAGTGCTAATAAGTGCTGGCACATTTAGTGATATGTGAGTCCCTCCATCATTTGAAGCAGCACAGATTTATGGGAAATCCATTGTTAGGTCCAAAGTATGAGGTAATGTAGCACTTAGTAAATGAAGGCAAAGAAGCCGGGGTGATTTGTATTTCATTTACAAAGGACACGTCTAATCATGATGACGCTCTTCTTCTTCCTCTTCTTACTCAGCAAGGAGCGCAGCCTTTCCTCCCAGACAAACCACGGGGGACTCCACGGCGGCGATTAAAGTCATGTTAGGGGGAAGCATTAGAGGTCAAGTCATAAAATAATGAGATTTGCGTTGTCTGCGATCAAAGTGATCGCTCTCTCAGGCTGACATAATTGTTAATAAGCCATTATGGCTGCCCTTTCTCATTCATATCTCAGCACAGTCGCTGCTGGGACAACATGGCCATACATCACACTATGCAGCATACGCACATGTCTATATGGTTATTATACCTTCATCATATTCATATTAGTATAATAATTACGCCGTGGAGGGCTGTGCCAGCAACTCAAGGGTTCCAGGTTCGATCCCCGTCTCTGGCCATCCACGTCCCTGCCGTTGTGTCCTTGGGCAAGACACTTCACCCTTGCTCGCAGTGCCACTCACAATGGTGGATGAATGGGTGGTGGTCGGAGGGGCCGTAGGCGCAAATTGCCAGCCACGTTTCCATCAGTCTACCCCAGGGCAGCTGTGGCTACAAATGTAGCTTACCACCATCAAGTGTGAATGTGGAGTGAATGAATAATGGGTTCTCACTTCTCTGTGAGCGCTTTGAGTATCTAGTCGATAGAAAAGCGCTATATAAATCGAATCCATTATCCATCCATCCATCCATCTTCTTCCGCTTATCCGAGGTTGGGTCGCGGGGGCAGCAGCCTAAGCAGGGAAGCCCAGACTTCCCTCTCCCCAGCCACTTTGTCCAGCTCTTCCCGGGGGATCCCGAGGCGTTCCCAGGCCAGCCGGGAGACATAGTCTTCCCAACGTGTCCTGGGTCTTGCCCGTGGCCTCCTACCGGTCGGACGTGCCCTAATCCATTATTATTATTATTATTATTATTAATTAATTAATATAATTGGATATTAAGAGTATGTGAAAGTTGGACTCTGACCTTGTTTACTTCCGTGACGACCGTCTTAAAGTAATCAATCAGAAATATCAAGCAAACTAAAATGTGCTTAACCTGGATAAGTGTGGAGAGTGTTTTGCATTTTTCCCATCATGCCTTGTAATGGATTTAATATGTGTAATTTAGCTTTTTTTTTTATAGTGTATGAACAGTTCTATAATATTCATAAAGTTCAGGGACAAGGTTGTGTTATGTGATTTCTTTTTTATTTTATTTTGCACCATGACTAGGGAAGGTTGTTTGCATTGGGTCATATAAGTAAATGCTGCGCTTATCTTCCCACAGGGCCTAATCAAAGGTAAGTGACCTGAACTACTCATATTGTCCACTTGATGGTGACAAAATCGCAGCAATCAGCAGCAGTCTTTTAAAATTAATGCAGTCTTCCTGTGGGAAAGATTCCTTGTTAAACTCATGGCATTTCACGGGCTACATTTAAGACTAGAGATGTCCGATAATGGCTTTTTTGCCGATATCCGACATTCCGATATTGTCCAACTCTTTATTACCGATTCCGATATCAACCGATACCGATATATACAGTCGTGGAATTAACACATTATTATGCCTAATTTTGTTGTGATGCCCCGCTGGATGCATTAAACAATGTAACAAGGTTTTCCAAAATAAATCAACTCAAGTTATGGAAAAAGATGCCAACATTGCACTGCCATATTTATTATTGAAGTCACAAAGTGCTTTTTTTTTTTTTAACATGCCTCAAAACAGCAGCTTGGAATTTGGAACATGAGGAGGTTGAGGTGATCGGGGTTGGAAAGTGGGGTAGCGGAGGGTGTATATTGTAGTGTCCCTGAAGAGTTAGTGCTGCAACGGGGTTCTGGGTATTTGGTCTGTTGTGTTTATGTTGTGTTACATTGCGGATGTTCTCCCGAAATGTGTTTGTCATTCTTGTTTGGTGTGGGTTCACAGTGTGGCGCATATTCGTAACAGTGTTAAAGTTGTTTATACAGCCACCCTCAGTGTGACATGTATGGCTGTTGACCAAGTATGCCTTGCATTCACTTGTGTGTGTGTAAAGCCATAGATATTTTGTGATTGGGCCGGCACGCAAAGGCAGTGCCTTTAAGGTTTATTGGCGCTCTGTACTTCTCCCTACGTCCGTGTACACAGCGGCGTTTTAAAAAGTCATACATTTGACTTTTTGAAACCGATGCCGATAATTTCCGATATTACATTTTAAAGCATTTATCGGCCGATAATATCGGCAGTCCGATATTATCGGACATCCCTATTTAAGACGTAAGCCGGCTGAACTTGGCCATAGTTTGGACACTCCTGTCTTACATGCATTACCTTGTAGTATTTGTCATATTTCTCATTAAATAATCATAGAGAATCGTGGAAATTCATAGGTATCGGCATTGACTAATGAAATTCTGGTATCATGACAACCCTAGTTGCAGTGATGAATTTTCTTATTGACGCGCAACAACTTTGAAATGCAATCCGAAAGCAAAACACGTTTTTTGAGCCGGTCGCTAGCAAGAACTCAACTTGTACATCGACAACAAGCAATGGATGACAAACAACACTAGCGGAGTATACTCGCGGCAGTGTTGTCAACAAAAGTACCAATGTAGCAATTTTTTTTGTAGCAACTGTGATTAATCATGATTCATCCAAATTCAAAAGTGTAATTCATTTTTTAAAGAAGGTTGACATTCCAGTTAATGATAAATTATAATTATAATCCATGTTTGACACATAAAACATAAAATTTAATATAATTAAATCGTGTGTAAAATTATTTTAAGGTTTCCTTTAACACTGGAAGAATCTCATTGAAACGTGGCCATGAATATGGAGATATGTGTTTTGACATTTTTTTTTTTTCCAACTTTTTTTATTGGCATTTTCAAATAGACAGAAAAAAGTGCAAGTCGAAACAGTACAATTTTAAAGTCAGTAAATTATTCACACCCTTTCCCTTAAAACCCAAACCACCCACCCTCCCTCCCACCCCACTCAGGTACCACCAAAGACAGACACATTCTCACACACACACACACACACACATATAGGAGGCCAGAGACAGACAGACGGGCTGAAAAGGAGAGAGAGGGAGAAAAATATATATATATATATATATATATATATATATATATATATATATATATATATATATATATATATATATATATATATATATATATATAAAAAATATATAATAATAATAATAAAATAAAAATAAAAATTTAATAATAATAATAATAATATATAATAAAATTAAAATTTAATAAAATAATACTAATAAATAGTGTTTTGACATTTTTAACGAAGCAGTAGCATCGTTTTTTTTGGTTCATCTTTGCATGTCAAGGTGAGTTGTATTTTGAGAAGAAAGTTAAATAAAAAGCCTTTAAAAATGGTGTTCACAGGGTGAGGGGGGGCTAAGACAAACAAGTCGCTGTTGAAAATAAAAGCACACACTGAAATCCATTCTGATGACAGTTGGAAGAATGCAGGCTTTATGGGGGCGGGGGGACTTGAGCCCCATCTTTGCCGTATCTTTTAAGCATGATTATTTACTTAAAACAACAAACCAAAGCCTGAGTCTGGCAGGGTGGACGTCAGCCTTTGATTGAGCCCTCAGCTTGAATTCTTAGCTAATAAATTGTTCCACGTCTTTGTCTGGGGTTTAACGACAGTGGTCCAAGTTTTTCTTGCCCTAATCTCAAGAATGCAGCAGCCTCTTGAGAAGTTTCCTTCTCTCCCAGAGTCGCGTCTTGGCTTTGTTTTCTTAGACGACTCCAAGCATTGACAGGCATCACCGTTAGCCTGCTTTCACCAATCAGTCTCAGCCAAGGCCGCAAAACCGTTTTAAAGGCGAAATGGGGCAAACTTTTCATCGGACCCCACAAAAAGAGAGCTTTCGGGGGCTGTTCTCAACGTGAAGGTGACCTGGGAGGGACCCTGAGCTCACGGCCCAGGTATGAGCAGCTTAGCTTTGTTCTGACGACAGCTGGCTGAGTCACATCCACTAACCTCCTTTAGTCAGCTTCCAACTATGCGCCAACAATAAAATAATCATTAGTGACATGCACGCATGCTGTGACAACTGTCTTCAGTATACACGGTTTTATTTTCATATTATTATATGTACTATTGGTAGGGGTGTCCCAATCTGATATACAAACCCCGTTTTCATATGAGTTGGGAAATTGTGTTAGATATAAATGGAATACAATTATTTGCAAATCCTTTTCAACCCATATTCAATTGAATGCACTACAAAGACAAGATATTTGATGTTCAAACTCATAAACTTAATTTTTTTTTTGCAAATAATAATAAACTTTGAATTTCATGGCTGCAACACGTGCCAAAGTAGTTGGGAAAGGGCATGTTCACCACTGTGTTACATGGCCTTTTCTTTTAACAACACTCAAACGATTGGGAACTGAGGAAACTAATTGTTAAAACTTCGAAGGTGGAATTCTTTCCCATTCTTGTTTTATGTAGAGCTTCAGTCGTTCAAGAGTCCGGGGTCTCTGCTGTCGTATTTTACGCTTCATAATGCGCCACACATTTTCGATGGGAGACAGACTTTGCGTCGATACCAGTCTGGATGGTTCGCTTCCCCTTTGGTCCGGATGACACGATGTCGAATATTTCCAAAAACAATTTGAAATGTTGACTCGTCAGATCACAGAACACTTTTCCACTTTGCATGAGTTCATCTTAGATGATCTCGGGCCCAGAGAAGCCGGCGGCGTTTCTGGATGTTGTTGATAAATGGCTTTAGCTTTGCATAGTAGAGCTTTAACTTGCACTTACAGATGTAGCGACAAACTGTATTTAGTGACAGTGGTTTTCTGAAGTGTTCCTGAGCCCATGTGGTGATATCCTTTAGAGATTGATGTCGGTTTTTGATACAGTGCTGTCTGAGAGATCGAAGGTCACGGTCATTCAATGTTGGTTTCCGGCCATGCCGCTTACGTGGAGTGATTTCTCCAGATTTTCTGAACCTTTTGATGATATTATGGACCGTAGATGTTGAAATGCCTAAATTTCTTGCAATTGCACTTTGAGAAACGTTGTTCTTAAACTGTTTGACTATTTGCTCACGCAGTTGTGGACAAAGGGGTGTACCTCGCCCCATCCTTTCTTGTTTTTATACCCAATCATGGCACCCACCTGTTCCCAATTAGCCTGCACACCTGTGGGATGTTCCAAATAAGTGTTTGATGAGCATTCCTCAACTTTATCAGTATTTATTGCCACCTTTCCCAACTTCTTTGTCACGTGTTGCTGGCATCAAATTCTAAAGTTAATGATTATTTGAAAAAAAAAAAAGTTTATCAGTTTGAACATCAAATTCATCATTAATCATTTCAATCTTTGTAGCATATTCAACTGAATATGGGTTGAAAATGATTTGCAAATCATTGTATTCCGTTTAAATTTACATCTAACACAATTTCCCAACTCTTATGGACGGGGTTTGTAGAAAATGGTCCAAAAAATCGGATTATATCGGCTGGCGTGTAAAATGTCCGATACAAGCAGTCTTTCGGCGTGTTTACTTGTGCAAAGCAGACATCTAAATGTCCTCCAATAAGCACACAAGGTTGATCTTTTCTTGAATCTTGTAGGCTACCAGGAACTAGCAGCTACACAACAGCTAAGCACACAATAGCTCACAAGCTAGACATACATCAATCAATCAATCAATCAATGTTTATTTATATAGCCCTAAATCACAAGTGTCTCAAAGGGCTGCATACATAATCTGTACTTGAACAATATTACAGTCTGAAACAGCACAATTGTCAATATAAACATGCATCAATACTAGAGATGGCCGATAAATGCTTTAAAATGTAATATCGGAAATTAACGGTATCGTTTTTTTATTATCGGTATCAGGGATTTTATTTTTATTTTTATTTTATTTTTATTTTTTTATTTTTTTATTAAATCAACATATAAAACACAAGATACACTTACAATTAGTGCACCAACTCAAAAAACCTCCCTCCCCCATTTACACTCATTCACACAAAAGGGTTGTTTCTTTCTGTTATTAATATTCTGGTTCCTACATTATATATCAATATATATCAATACAGTCTGCAAGGGATACAGTCCGTAAGCACACATGATTGTGCGTGCTGCTGGTCCACTAATAGTACTAACCTTTAACAGTTAATTTTACTCATTTTCATTAATTACTAGTTTCTATGTAACTGTTTTATATTGTTTTACTTTCTTTTTTATTCAAGAAAATGTTTTTAATTTATTTATCTTATTTTATTTTATTAATTTTTTTAAAAAGGACCTTATCTTCACCATACCTGGTTGTCCAAATTAGGCATAATAATGTGTTAATTCCACGACTGTATACATCAGTATCGGTAATTAAAGAGTTGGACAATATCGGAATATCGGATACCGGCAAAAAGCCATTATCGGACATCCCTTATCAATACATTTTAGTTACATATTTTTACACACTGGGTTGCCAACTCCCTGAAAAAAATAAAGGGACACCTTGTGGACCAGATTTTTTTTTTGTGTGTGTGTGTGTGAAAGGAGTTTTATACTATTCGGGAAGGCTGAATAGAGTCAACTAGACTCTTACTCAGAAAGGTTCCTTTGCATCAATAGGTGGGTTGCAATCACGTGACCTAGAGGCCCTTCCGGGTTTCAGCCCCATTAGGCGACTGTTTATAGTGCAGATTTAGGCTTATTTGGAAAGGTTTAAAAAAGATGTTAAATGGGATGGGGTGGATTTGTCCAGGGTGTACCCCGCCTTCCGCCCGATTGTAGCTGAGATAGGCTCCAGCGCCCCCCGCGACCCCAAAAGGGAATAAGCGGTAGAAAATGGATGGATGGATGGAAGAAGATTATTTTTTAACAACATTTAAACCATTTATCATCACCAAGAGGTTACTGCTACCTCACTTCACTTGACACTTGCGGTATTTAGAGGAGAAAAGATTGGAGGCACATCATTTATTTACATCTGAGAGATCCACAAATTAAGCATTAATCGTTGAAAGATAAAGTTGGACTTATTCGTGCATCGCTAAGCAACGTATTCGATTGACATAACGAGTGCCATGCTGCTGCGATCGAAACGCTACTGAGGAAATGGATACGTTTGTTTGCAGTTGATTTCCTGCAACCGATATTAGTCTGATCTACAATTCAAGTCTGCAGTTGTTTTTATGGGGTGAATTTATATTTTGTCTAAATATTTAGTTATAGATGTCCCTGTTGTTCAGCAATGTTTGCTAGCAATATCAAGATATAGTTTATGCTGTTGATTCTATGAGAAGTGTATTAATACTATTAAGAATATATTCTTCATGCTAGCGAATATCACCAAAGACACTATAATGTGGTCATCCGTGTCAAATAAAGCATTTGTCTTTCCTGCACAACAACTAAGCTTTTAGTTTCTGTTATGAAAATTGACAACAAAAATACAGTGGTTTGGACCAACAATCACAATATGTATTATTAGCACCTAACATGACGTTAGTTTATTTCCACAAGCAGGTCTTTGTAGTTATATCTAGGCATGGCAACCACAAAAAAATTCTAACTAATGCGATCTCTTGTCCTTTTCTTACGTTAAGTTCTGCTCTCAAACACTACTAATATAGTCGAGAATAAACTGGATTGCAATCCCAGAAAGTTTCTAAACAAATCAAATGTCGAAACAAACATTTTACAAAGTGATCAATGCAGACACAAGCATGGTCTGATTGTATTCCACAAGATGATAAAAGTAATATTTTTAAGAGCCATTTCTTTCTTTTTTTTACCTGACTTTATAACCTTAATGAACCACTTCTTTCAGGACTCTATAAAAGCTCTTTCTCAAGAACAGAACAGCAATACAACATTTTCTGCTCAAACTCTACACTCACTCTCACTTGTTTTAATGCCACACTCAAGCTGCTTGACCGTTGTGTGAATTAAGCTCAAAAAGAAAAAGGGATGTGACGTCATATGCAATCCTCCTATTAAACCTTTTTGGATCATACGACCTGATGACCGACAATCTACACACAAATATTTTACAACTATTTGACTTAGACCAGAATTTATTCACCTGTGCAGGTTTTGGAATCATACGAATACATGGAAAAGAAATTGTTTAATAATCTGTTTGTTTAGTTTTTTTTTTCAAAATAACAAAATGAATTGAACTGAATAAATATATTTTTCTAAATAGAAATACTGTATTTTCTGCTTAACAGAACAAAACAAAACAAAAATTCTTAAACCAACATTACTCCTGCTTAACTATAGATTTAGTGTGCAGTTTTGTGATAGAGAAAGGGTTTTCAACTTTGACAAAAAGAAAGGACAGGTGAGATATTTATATATATATATATTTTTTATGACTGACTACGTTTAAATTAAATCACCATGGTCTTTATGCTACAAAACCCAAAACCAGTGAAGTTGGCATGTCGTGTAAATGGTAAATAAAAACAGAATACAATGATTTGCAAATTCTTTTCAACTTATATTCACTTGAATACACTGCAAAGACTAGATAGTTAATGTTCGAATTGAGAAACTTATTTTTAAATACGGCAATACGAGGCGGCTAACAATGCAGCTAAAGCCTCTAAAAAACTGGCAACAGTACTCCTAGATCTCGTGACCTGAATATTGACTAAGTATTAGAGATATGGTTCTTATAAGCGCCAATGTAGACAAACTACCTAACTTTAGCGGCGCTGTGATCACAAAGAGGTAACTGCATCGCCTCTGAGTTGGTAAAAATTAATATCGAGACAATAAATGATGCCTCTGACCTGTAGAGTAGGAGGTTGTTGCCATAAACCAAGAAGTTGGTCAACTTTCACTTTCAACTTAGACCCAGAGATGGCGAGAAAGACACCCACTTTTTTGTTACCTGCTTGAGGATGATTAGAATCAGCTTTGATTTGGAATTTGACTTGGTAGACTGTGCTCTGTTTGGGATTAATTCTTCATCCAAACGGGAAGATAGGAACATCCCATCATCAATGTATTTCTTGTTTAGCCCTTAGCAATACTGCTACATGATGCTTCGTGTTTCAATAAATCTGGGTCTGCTTATTACAGAGCCCCTAAAGGGACATGGGGGAAAATGTTTTTTTTTTAGATATGTATCTCATGCGCACGTGATACATATCTCGTGCGCACGAGAAACTAAATGTTTTCCCCCATGCCCCTTTAGGGGCTCCGTAGCTTATCACTCAGCTTCTAAAACTTGTAGCTCATCCTCCGTATATTCAGACTCAAAACTATAAGGTTCTGGATCATCATTTATCTCCAAGTTGTCGTCAGCTTCTAAAACTTGTAGCTCATCCTCCGTATATTCAGACTCAAAAATATAAGGTTCTGGATCATCATTTATCCCAAAGTGGTCGTCGTTGTCTCGCATGAAGTCTGCCATGATTAGTAGTGTCGTTGTTGTGAAAGGAAATAGTGTGCCTATGAAATTAATACGCCGCCATATGCTTAATACGACCAAAATACATAAATATGACATGTTATTATGAATGTGCCTGTTACTACAGTACATATGTATACTTACGGTTTGTGTAAATCACGTTGATTGGGGTTTTTGGATATTTTTTTTTATAGCGCTTATTATTAAGCGAAATACATTACCTCCAATGTTAGCTGACTTTTGCCGGGGTTTATTTACGAGCTAGAATTGATTAAAAGAAAAAAAAGTGTGCTTGTCTCACACAAAGATTGTGAATGATAGGCAACATTCACCCCCAATAAAGTGCAGTTCCCCTTTAAGTGTGAAACTTTTATAAAAAATAAACAAAAATATAGTTGGGGTAAAGATTAACACAAATATGATAATTCTGAATTATTTAGGTGATTATATTTAATGTAAAGTTGAATTTTAGGAAGGTAGTTTGAATCAATATTTTGAACAACATATATAAAAAATACAATTTACAGGACATTTATATAATTTACAGTTATTTCTTATTGTGCATTTGTATATTATATTTAATTGGGACAAAGTGATTATATTTCACGTAAAGTTGAATCTTAGTAAGGTAGTTTGAATCAATATTTTGAACAAAATATGTATAAAAAATACAATGTACAGGACATTTATATAATTTACAGTTCTTTTATTGTGCATTTGTATATTATATTTATTCGGAACAATTGTATCTAGTCATTGGTTGAATTCCTAATGATAAAATAAATGGATACAAAATATCTGAAAATATTAAATAATACCGACTTAACTTTATTTAATTTGCAGTTTAACCGACGGGACAAGCGGTAAGAAATGGATGGGATGGATGGACATTTAATAAGTAAACGACACATTTTTTTATTTTGAAACGTACCACACTCAAGCTTTTCCGCATTCGGGCTAGGGTGGGCGGGGCCTGTGTTACCTAGCAACCAAACAGACTGCGCTGGTAGGATGGCAAGGCGGAAGGTACGCTCTCTTCACAATTAGTAACTTTTCATGAAAAGTCACGCGTGTCCGTTTGAGTAAGGGGCCGAAGTGAAGTGTTTTCCTGCTTTGGGAACTATCTCACGCCGTGTTGTGGTCTTTAAAAACTCGTGGCGACGTTTGGAGCGTGTAGCTCCCATGCTAGCTCGTTGTTGAGATGCTAAACACCTGTGAGCGCTTTACGTAAACTTAGTTAAAGTTCATTAAACTTGTGGCTTCATTTGGTACACATGAACATTTTTTTTAGTTAATCGACAGTACAATAGTGAATATTTGAGGTTGAATGTATTTCACAGGATTGTAAAGTAAGCAGCAAGTTGGTGATCACCTCAGTGGCCCTTCAGGATCACATCAGAAGGAACCTTCTAGAGCCCCAGTTCTTGCTTTCTGACCCCCTGCTGAAGTACAGAAGCAGAACACCTTCAAGGCAGAGAGGGAAGCAAAAGGATGTGCAGAGACCAGAACTTCCAGAGGAGCGAGAATATGTACTTGGTCCTCCTCCACCTCCTCCAACGTTGGGTAGGTTGTTCTGAAACAGTGGTGTCAAAGTCAAGGCCCGCGGGCAAATTAATTACCGTATTTTTTCGGAGTATAAGTCGCTCCGGAGTATACGTCGCACCGGCCGAAAACGCACAATAAAGAAGGAAAAATATATATACGTCACACTGGAGTATAAGTCGCATTTTTGGGGGAAATTTATTTGATAAAATCCAACACGAAGAATAGACATTTGAAAGGCAATTTAAAATAAATAAAGAATAGTGAACAACAGGCTGAATAAGTGTACGTTATATGAGGCATAAATAACCAACTGAGAACGTGCCTGGTATGTTAAGGTAACACATACTTGCCAACCTTGAGACCTCCGATTTCGGGAGGTGGCGGGGGGCGTGGTTAAGAGGGGAGGAGTATATTTACAGCTAGAATTCACCAAGTCAAGTATTTCACATATATATATATATAAGAAATACTTGACTTGGTGAAGTCAAGTATTTCATATATATATATAGTCAAGTATTTCATATATATATATATATATATATATATATATATATATATATATATATATATATATAAGAAATACTTGACGTTCAGTGTTCATTTATTTACACACACATAACACTCATCTACTCATTGTTGAGTTAAGGGTTGAATTGTCCATCCTTGTTCTATTCTCTGTCACTATTTTTCTAACCATGCTGAACACCCTCTCTGATGATGCATTCCGCTTCGTCTCCTTGTTGTGTGCGCAGTTGTGCATTGCACTTTCTAAAAACCGTACATGTTATTGTCACATATGCATGTACAGTAGAGGGCAGTATTGTCCTGTTTAAGAGTGTCACAACATTGCTGTTTACGGCAGACGAACTGCTTTACGGTAGTCAAAACGTGACTGCTGTTGTTATGTGTTGTTGCCGCACTGGGAGGACATTAATGAAACTGCCTAACAATAAACCTGGAGGGGGCGTGGCCTCCAGCTCCGCCAGAATTTCGGGAGATTTTTGGGAGAAAATTTGTCCCGGGAGGTTTTCGAAGTATGAGGTAACATATTATGGTAAGAGTCATTCAAATAACTATAACATATAGAACATGCTATACGTTTACCAAACAATCTGTCACTCACAATCGCTAAATCCCATGAAATCTTCCTCCCCGGTGTCGCCTCTGGTATGCGCCGTTTCCTTTCTTTCTGCTGCTCGATCGCCGTTTTCTGCTGCATATTTCACTACGTCCAGCTTGTAATCTGCAGTATATGATTTCCTTTTCGGTGCCATTTTAGTTCAGCCCTTCTCAGTTTTTATAAGTTACCGCCAATGTTGAAATAATCCATTTTAATAACTACGGATGTAGCAGCAATTAGTATCCTAAGACCCACAATGCACTTCTGCCATGACCCGCCCCCGCCAAATTCTTATTGGTTGACGTGTGTGACGATTGCTGACGTGTGTGTGACGATTGCGGACATTTGCTTCGTCTCTTACGCGAATGAGCTAAATAATATTATTTGATATTTTACGGTAATGTGTTAATAATTTTACACATAAGTTGCTCCGGAGTATAAGTCGCACCCCCGGCCAAACTATGAAAAAAACTGCGATTTATAATCCGAAAAATACGGTATCTATGGATGATATTTGATTAGTATTAGAACCGGCCCTCAGGCCACAGCCGCCTGCTGCTGTTTTGCACGCACCAATACTACTGCTAGTTTTTTTTAAATGGGGTCCCATGGACCCCATCAAGTCATAAAAACAGGGTTTGAAAAACAAATGATAAATGTAAAGATGTCGGATAATTGCTTTTTTGACGATATTCCGATATTGTCCAACTCTTAATTACCGATTCCGATATCAACCGATACCGATATATACAGTCGTAGAATGAACACATTATTATGCCTAATTTTGTTGTGATGCCCCGCTGGATGCATTAAACAATGTAACAAGGTTTTCCAAAAATAAATCAACTCAAGTTATGGAAAAAAATGCCAACATGGCACTGCCATATTTATTATTGAAGTCACAAAGTGCATTATTTTTTTAACATGCCTCAAAACAGCAGCTTGGAATTTGGGACATGAGGAGGTTGAGGTGATCGGGGTTGGAAAGTGGGGTAGCGGAGGGTGTATATTGTAGTGTCCCGAAAGAGTTAGTGCTGCAAGGGGTTCTGGGTATTTGGTCTGTTGTGTTTATGTTGTGTTACGGTGCGAATGTTCTCCCGAAATGTGTTTGTCATTCTTGTTTGGTGTGGGTTCACAGTGTGGCGCATATTTGTAACAGTGTTAAACTTGTTTATACGGCCACCCTCAGTGTGACCTGTATGGCTGTTGACCAAGTATGCCTTGCATTCACCTGTGTGTGTTAAAAGCCGTGGGTATTATGTGATTGGGCCGGCACGCAAAGGCAGTGCCTTTAAGGGTCGCCTCCAATATTGTTGTCTGGGTGGAAATCGGGAGAAATTCGGGAGAATGGTTGCCCCGGGAGATTTTCAGGAGGGGTACTGAAATTCGGGAGTCTCCCGGGAAAATCGGGAGGGTTGGCAAGTATGACTGGGAGACGCAACTGCTCTGTACTTCTCCCTACGTCTGTGTACCACTCCGTACAGCGGCGTTTTAAAAAGTCATACATTTTACTTTTTGAAACCGATAATTTCAGTTATTACATTTTAAAGCATTTATATCGGCAGTCCGATATTATTGGACATCTCTAGATAAATGTATGCATTATCCTGTTATATCTCACATTCTATATTTGAGTTTTGGATAAAAGGTTGTCATAAACGTTAATTCATAAAAAAAAATTATACAAAAGAAAACACATTTTTATGCACATATAAATTTATCCATCCATCCATCCATCTTCTTCCACTTATCCGAGGTCGGGTCGCGGGGGCAGCAGCCTAAACAGGGAAGCCCAGACTTCCCTCTCCCCAGCCACTTCGTCCAGCTCCTCCCGGGGGATCCTAAGGCGTTCCCAGGCCAGCCGGGAGACATAGTCTTCCCAACGTGTCCTGGGTCTTCCCCGTGGCCTCCTACCGGTCGGACTTGCCCTAAACACCTCCCTGGGGAGGCGTTCGGGTGGCATCCTGACCAGATGTCCGATCCACCTCATCTGGCTCCTCCTCAATGTGGAGGAGCAGCGGCTTTACTTTGAGCTCCTCCGGGATGGCAGAGCTTCTCACCCTATCTCTAAGGGAGAGCCACGCCACCCGGCGGAGGAAACTCATTCCGGCCGCTTGTACCCGTGATCTTGTCCTTTCGGTCATAAACCAAAGCTCATGACCATAGGTGAGGATGGGAATGTAGATCGACCGGTAAATTGAGAGCTTTGCCTTCTGGCTCAGCTCTTTTCTTCACCACAACAGATCGATAGAGCCTGTCGATCTCGCGATCCACTCTTCCCTCACTCCTGAACAAGACTCCGAGGTACTTGAACTCCTCCACTTGGGGCAGGGTCTCCTCCCCAACCCAGAGATGGCACTCCACCCTTTTCCGGGCGAAAATGTAAATGTATTCAGTTATAAACATTCATTCACTTTCTTCTTTCCTTCATGGATCTAAACTTTACCACTGCCGGTATTTTCTTCTATATTTTTATTGTAATATGTTCAGAATGTGTTTGTTCTATTTTTGGCCAAAGTAAGACAAAGAAAACAATCTGAAGTTGTCTTTATTTTTTTGTTTTAATGCCATTATTTTAATAGTCCGGCCCGCGTGTGCACAGATTTTCCTCTATGCTGCCCCTGAGCTAAAATGAGTTTGACACCCCTGTTCTGGAACTTTCTATGTGCCCTTCATTCATGATGTGATGATTCTCTCCTATACTAGCTCAGAGGATGGGCTTGGTGGCCCCGCCTGCGGGCAGGCTGAGCGAGGACCAGTGGACGCGGGTGAAGACCAGGTCACTCCAGCAGCGGGAGTCCGAGCAGCCTTGTTCAATATGCAGAGAGGCTTTCTGCCTTCAGCCTCAGGTATTCACCAACAGCCTGCCTGCGATAACGCTGAATTGCTAGGGAGCAACCACGTGACCAGGAGGAAGTCCGCCGTACTTCCGGGCAAACACATCAATATGGCCACCAGTGACTTACCACCGGCTGTGCACATGTCAGAGCACAGTACTATAAAGGTGTCAAGAGCCTAATAATATACAAGGCAGATAATACGCCAGATTTCACCAAGAAGTCGCTGAATGTGATCAAATGGAGTCATCCACTCTTTACAATACTTTTGACAAGATTTAAACATATTCCTAAGGTCACTGAAGTTCACATTTCTACCTATCTGGTGGCCCATATGTCCTTCTACACTCATAAGGAGTTCAAGAAGTCCGAAATAATCAGGCACATAATTTCTTTAAATCTGGTTGGGATCACAATTTAGGCAGTAAGGCAATGAAAGCAAATGCTGAGGTTTTAATATTTGTTCAAATTGGAATTAGAATTTATGGGGGAATAAATGTTGAATTTGCTGTTGATTTTGCAAACTCCCGTATTTTCCGGACAATAGGGTGCACCGGATTATAAAGCGCACTGGATTATAAGGCGCACTGCCAATGAGCAGGTCTAGTCGGGTTTTTTTTCATACAAAAGGCGCGTTAAAGGAGTCATATTATGATTTTTTTCTAAACGTAAAACACTTCCTTGTGGTCTACATAACATGTAATGGTGTTTCTTTGGTCAAAATGTTGCATAGATGATGTTTTACAAATCATCGTCAAGTCGTATTCTGACAGTCGTTTCAGGAAGCGCCGTTTTGTGGGCGGTCTTATTTACGTGGCTCACCTTCGACAGCGTCTTCTCCCCGCCAGCCATGTTGTAGTTTTTAGCGCTTCCATATGGAGTTTACTAACTATGCGCTACTTTGTATTAGTAATGGCAACAACGGAGGATGTATGTGCATGTCCGAGTTAGTCTGCCCCACAACAAGAAGATAGAAAAAAGGAAGGAACTTGGTGACGACTAAAGGTCTTTAGGTAAATGTATACAGTATATATGGAGATATCCGCAGTGGTCACAAGACAGAGCAAATTCTAAGCGGCTCGTTTGGAGGAAGTATGAAGAAAGGCAAGATTATTTTATAAATATTCCCGCCATGCCTCCATGGTTTGAATTCAAATTTTCAAGACTTTTTTGGATCCCAAATACACAAAAGTAGGTCCTTCATGTAAGACAAGTTGGGTTTGCATAATAAGTCCAATTTAATTACTTTTATACAATATTTAAGGCAAAATGAATTTGATAGTGCAAAATATCTAAACATAAGCCAGAACTACTATTTGCTCTGATGTTAATCATTTGTTTTTTGCCCTTAAATCCCTCATGTTTCCTGAGTTTGTAAACAATAACAAAAACTATGAAAAAGTGATGATAAAAAAATATTGATCTAATCACTGTAGTATCGACCATATACCGATATAATAGTATCGTTACTGTCGTTATTTATACCGGTACCTATCCGCTCATGCCTGTTTACACTCAAGAGCTATAGTTCAGCAGTGAGCAATTAGCATGAGATTATTTTTTTCATGGAAGGAAAAAAAACGTGACCCATGAAGACGGTAAGAAAGAACGTAATTTCCAGGGAAAAACGGGAAAGGTTTGAATTTAATTAAGTGTTGGTTTCAACGTCATAATTTTATTTGGTGCATTTATTATAGGTGTCGTTTGCAACCGGCATCGATTTTTTTGGTAAGATGTTTGGTAAGATTCCAGTGTTGATTTATTGATTACGTTTCTGCAATTATTTAGATTTAAACATTGTTTTAATGTTGAAAGGACGACATGTTTAAAATTTTATTTCAATGTTCAAGTCAGTCATATGCCAGCTGGGTTGAAATTGGCAAACTTTTACATCTAAAAGAAAGCTTAATTAACAATCAAATAAACATTAGGCTTAAGAAAACACATTTCTGAAGAAGCTAGTGGAGGGTGTATATTAGTGCTGATCATTGTGCCATAGGTGCTTCACAACAACAACACACAAAAGCTTATTAAAGAAAACATGTCAGCTGTTGATCCCAGGATGCAGAAAAGGCAAGCGTTGTGCAGGCAGAAGGTTGTTTTATTAGGAACCAGGCAGAATAAATGGAACACAAGTCTAGCAGAACACTAGATAATGAACCAGCACTAAAGGAGAGAACAGGGTGGCACTAAATAGAACTAGTTAACAATGAAGAACAGGTGTGCTGGTAGGACGACGAACAGAAAATAAAGGTGACGCAAAACGGAGAGACCAAACAGTGACAAAACAAGTGCACCAGCACAGGAAGTGATTCTAAACCCAGTAAAATAATGAACATAGTCCAAACTGTCATGTGGGATCAAAACAAAACTGCTCATATCTTAGTATATGAAGAACAACAAAAATAAAATAAATGTATAAACAGTTAAAAGGTCAGTTTAAAGTTCATACAGACATTGACAAAGTGGTCACTGCAAACTCCAGCATGTTCAGACTCGGCCCCACTCGACAAGGGCGACAGGTTCAGCAGCCGCGTTTTTAATGTCAGATAGATGGAAGTATTTCATCTCCAATAAGTGTCACTTTGACAGATAATTTTCAATACCATCAACATGTGATCAACTGGATAATTTGTTTGCTTCATGCTAATGTTTGCTTATTAAACATGGCTCAATGCAAAATGCACACAAACATTATTTTACAGACACACACTAACAAACATAGTCATGCTTACCATTTTGAAATAACAATATATGACAATAAAAACAACTGGAACTTTGACAGCGCCAGTTGAAATGAACGATATCCTTCTCGGAATGATCTGGAACGGCTTGTTTAGTCTTGAAATGCATGTGTTGAATGCGATATGTCAGACTGCAGGTTGTAGCTTTCTCTCCGCTCTAATGGCTTGTCGAGCTGCTGGAAATTGTGCACAGCAGGGGGGCTCTTTCTCAGCTGATGGGAGAGTGTGGAGCCGGCCCAAAACAATAGGAAATCAATACGTCCCCCCGACCTCCTGCCCTCCAGAGATCTAAGTAAACCTTTTCGTGTGCCAAGTGGCATTGCTGTAGCCGTCCCCTTTCAGAGCATAAAAGAGCTCCTCTGGCAGGTAGTCCAGGTTCCAGCCGGTTCGCAGAAGCTCCTGCTGGTTCCTTCTATCCCCTTGGCAAATAACACTTAGTTACACACTTTCACATGTGTCTGAATACACACACTCACGTTGGCATCCTAAAGCTGCAATGTGTGTGTGCCATTAGGCTCAACAGCGTCTTTGTGTCCCTCTTAGGTGCTGCTGTCCTGCTCCCACGTCTTCCACAAAGCATGTCTGCAGGCCTTCGAGAGGTTCTCCGGGAGGAAGTGCTGCCCGATGTGCAGGAGGGAGCAGTACGAAACGCGTGTGATCCACGATGCTGCGCGCCTCTTTCGCAACCAGTGTGCCACCAGGTGTGATTATTGCTCTGGTTTGCAGTGATCTCTCTCGTCTTCCAACCAGTCAAAATACAGTCGTACCATCTGTTTTTGTAATATTTGACAAAAGGTTCACAAAGAACGAATCATACAA
Source organism: Nerophis lumbriciformis (assembly GCF_033978685.3). Lineage (NCBI taxonomy): Eukaryota > Metazoa > Chordata > Actinopteri > Syngnathiformes > Syngnathidae > Nerophis > Nerophis lumbriciformis. Next base: position 12,468,999 of record NC_084554.2, read on the forward strand.
AAACCGAAGCAACTGTTCCCATTAGAAATAATCTGTTCCAGGGAATATGAACACAGATTGCATTTTGTGGAGAGCGTTTATAGTTTTTAATGTAGAAAACTAAGTGAAATGCCTAGAATGACGAATGAAATGTATTACATAATTTTTACCTTAAGTGTAGGGGTGTCAAAGTCATTTTTATTGAGGGCCACATTTGAGAAACCAAATTTCTAGGTATAATGATTGATGATAAATTGAACTGGAAATCTCATGTAAAAAACATACAACATAAAGTAGCAAGAAACACGTCAATAAATAAAGCAAAACATGTTCTAGACCAAAAATCACTTCATATTCTCTACTGCTATTGTGTAGAAATAACTACAAAAGTACACTTCATTCATTAACGGTGTTACAAAAAAGATCAATTAGAATAATACATAATGTTGGATATAGAGTACATACAAACCCTTTATTTATTGAATCAAAGATACTGAAATTCCACGACATAGTGAATTTGCAAACAGCTAAAATTATACACAAAGCAAAGTATAACCTGCTACCCAAGAATATACAACAATTCTTCTCAAAAAAAGGGGAGAAATATAATCTTAGAGAAAAATGTAATTTAAAACATTTGTATGCACGTACAACACTTAAAACCTTCAGTATATCTGTATGTGGAATTAAAATATGGAATAGATTAAGCAAAGCAATCAAACAATGAACTAATATGATCCACTTTAAGAAACTCTTCAAACTTAGTGTTTACAAAGTACAAAGAAGAAGAACCATGATAAACATTCTGAATTTATTTCATCCATCCATTCATTCTTTCTCAAAATAATCTTGCTAATCTCATCATATGAAATATAACTTACTTCACCAATTATTATTTATTTATTTATTTTTATTGTGATTACTTATGGAGTATATTGTGAATAAATTGAGAACAGGAAGTGAACAAAAGTTTTAGCAACTGTTATGTAAAAGAAAAGGGGTAGGATTAAATAAGCTCTGCTTCTTCCTACTCCTTTTCGAACATGTTGAATAGAGAAACTGGAAATTGTGATGTATCATGTTGTATGCTTGCATGTTCCAAATAAACTCAAACTCAACTCAACTCAACATTGCAGTTATTATAACTGCCCTCAGAGGGCCATTTGTAGCAGTGAATAATATATGAATATAAATGGATAAAGATTTTCCTAATGCTATATTTACATAACTGCAGATGTATGTGATTATATATATTTTTTTTACCTACACTGTAAATTTTTTTTAGATTTTACAGTAAAAAAAAAAAAACTAAAAAAAAGGCATCTGAGTTTCCAAAATCTTACCGTAAAACTGACAAAGTTTTGTATAGCATATTACTTTAAATCTAAAAGCGGTACCACTGTTATTTTTTTGTAAAATCTATGGTTGTTGTGTTTAGAGTGTATAAAATCTATGGTTGTTGTTTTTACAGTGTATTTACCACTATTTTTGTACGGTAACATTTTTAGCATAAAATTGTTTTATTATTTTGACACTGCACAATTTGATGGATAACTTGCCTTGAAATCATGAGTCAAGCAGATATTTAAGTATTTATTTGCAGTTATTTGAATTTAAACATTGTTGAAACGACAACATATTTAAGCATTTATTTTTATTTTAACAAAAACAGCTTGGAATGTACGATAGTATTATATTTGTTGCATTATTAGTTCATATTAAAGTATAAAAAATAAGCAATTGCATGCAGTACATGTATTGTTTCTGTCAACATGGAAAGAACAAATATATTTACTAAGAAAAGTACTACGCTTATTCGAGACACATATTATTTCCAGGCTTTCGTGAACAATATAAAATGATGTGGCGGGCCAGATCTGGCCCCGGGCCTTGAGTTTGATACCTGTGCTTTAGGGTGTTTCTCACCTTTATCAAACGCTACTTTCTTTGGCCACATGGTGGATAATTTTGCAATTGTCCGTCCATCCAAGTTAATGTTTGGCTAGTGTGTAAATGCAAGTGTGAATGTTGTACGTCTATCTGTGTTGGCCCTGCGACTTGTCCAGGGTGTACACCGCCTTCCGCCCAGGTACACCCAGAGACAAGCGGTAGGAAATGGATGGATGGATGGAAAAAGTGAGTCGTACAAAAACGCTGTATTCGATATAGTATGATGCAGATCACTGTGCTATAAGTTTGTCAACTCTGCAAATAAATCTCATTTGTATTTCTGTGTGTACAGAATCCAGGCTTTCTGGCGAGGCTACATTGCACGGAAGTGGTACAGGAATATTCGGAGAAACGTCTGCCCAAAAGACAAGCGCCTGCGCCGTAAATTCTATGAAGCAAAGGTGAATTTTATAAGGAGATGACATCATCAGCCTAATAACGTCTGCATTGGCTTCTTCTAGTCTAATCTGGTGTGGTCTTCACACAAACTATTAGACATCTTGTATGTAATAGAAATGTGTAGGGGAGATGTATGGTGTGTGGTCATTAATTATGTCCCACAGCCACGAACACCACACAAGTTTTAGGTCAATCCTTCTGTATTACCTTCCGACCGAGTCTGTTTTTTTAGCCAGGCCCTGTGCTTCCACGTCCGGCTACAAATCTCACTGGGGACCGCGTCCAATACTCCTTGTGGGTACATTGTCTCGAAACACAGACGTTAAAGGCCTACTGAAATTATTTTTTTTAATTTAAACGGGGATAGCAGATCCATTCTATGTGTCATACTTGATCATTTCGCGATATTGCCATATTTTTGCTGAAAGGACTTAGTATAGAACAACGACGATAAAGTTCGCAACTTTTGGTCGCTGATAAAAAAAAGCCTTGCCTGTACCGGAAGTAGCGTGACGTCACAAGTTGAAAGTCTCCTCACATTTCCCCATTGTTTACACCAGCAGCGAGAGCGATTGGGACAGAGAAAGCGACGATTACCCCATTAATTTGAGCCAGGATGAAAGATTCGTGGATGAGGAACGTGAGAGTGAAGGACTAGAGTGCAGTGCAGGACGCATCTTTTTTCGCTCTGACCGTAACTTAGGTACAAGGGCTCATTGGATTCCACACTCTCTCCTTTTTCTATTGTGGATCACGGATTTGTATTTTAAACCACTTCGGATACTATATCCTCTTGAAAATGAGAGTCGAGAACGCGAAATGGACATTCACAGTGACTTTTATCTCCACGACAATACATCGGTGAAGCACTTTAGCTGCGGAGCTAACATGATAGCATCGGGCTTAACTGCAGATAGAAACAAAATAAATAAACCCCTGACTGGAAGGATAGACAGAAAATCAACAATACTATTAAACCATGGACCTGTAACTACACGGTTAATGCTTTCCAGCCTGGCGAAGCTTAACAATGCTGTTGCTAACGACGCCATTGAATCTAACTTAGTTACGGACCTCGACAGAGCTATGATAAAAACATTAGCTCTCCACCTACGCCAACCCTCATCTACTCATCAACACCGAAGCTCACCTGCGTTCCAGCGATCGACGGAGCGACGAAGGACTTCACCCGATCATCGATGCGGTCGGCGGCTAGCGTCGGATAGCGCGTCTGCTATCCAAGTCAAAGTCCTCCTGGTTGTGTTGCTGTAGCCAGACGCTAATACACCGATCGCATCTACAGGTTTGTTCTTTGCAGTCTCCATTGTTCATTAAACAAATTGCAAAAGATTCACCAACACAGATGTCCAGAATACTGTGGAATTTTGCGATGAAAACTGAGCTTTTTTTATTGGATACAATTGCGTCCCAATACTTCCGTTTCAACCTTCGACGTCACGCGTATACGTCATCATACCTAGACATTTTCAACCGGAAGTTTCCCAGGAAATTTAAAATTGCACTTTATAAGTTAACCCGGCCGTATTGGCATGTGTTGCAATGTTAAGATTTCATCATTGATATATATAAACTATCAGACTGCGTGGTCGGTAGTAGTGGGTTTCAGTAGGCCTTTAAGTACTGTAAACACTTCTTGCTCCTTAAAAGGGTCCTGTTATGCAAAACCAACTCTTCCTACCTTCCTAATTGGGAGCCCCATAAATCCAGAAAATGTCAAATCAAACTATGTAGGCAAGGTGGCGATATTTATAAAACATTCTCGCCTTCTTCCAAACTTGATCCATACAAGCTTTTTGGAATTTGAGACGATTGTGACGTATTTTGCCGTAGTTACGTCAGCAGATATATCCATATATGGTAGAGGTTTACCCGAAGAGCTTTGCTCGAGGCCGCCATTTTTATCCAGTCCAAAGGTGTGGTCAATGATTTCCTTATTTTTCTCTATCCTCTTGTTGTGGGGCAGACTGGCTCATAAAATCCTCCACTGTTGCCATTTTTAATAAAAAAGTAGCGTATAGTTAGTAGACTCCATCTGGATGCGCTAAAAACTACAACGTGGCTGACGGGGTGAAGACGCAGTCAAATGGTGCTTGGCCTGGATGAGGGCTACGGCACGTCAAAAATACCTCCCATAAAACGGCACAATCTGAAGAGCCAGTCAGAAAGTGGCTTGAAGATGGTCTGTGAAACAAAATCTATGCAAAGTTTGGACCAAAACACCACCATTACATGTTATGTAAACCATTGTTTTTCAACCTTTTTTGAGCCAAGGCACATTTTTTTCATTGAAAAAATGCGAAGGCACACCACCAGCAGAAATCATTAAAAAATTAAACTCAGCAGCCGATATTGACAATAAAAAGTCGTTGTCGCAATTGTTGGATATGACTTTAAACTGTGCCGTGGCACACTAGTGTGCCGTGAGATACAGTCTGGTGTGCCGTGGGAGATGATCTAATTTCACCTATTTGGGTTAAAAATATTTTTTGCAAACCAGTAATTATAATCCGCAAATAATGTGCCATTGTTGAGTGTCTGTGCTGTCTGGAGATCGGCAGAGTAACCGTGTAATACTATTACATATCAGTAGGTGGCAGCAGGTAGCTAATAGCTTTGTGGATGTCGGAAGCAGCGGGAGGCAGCGTGCAGGTAAAAAGATATCTAATGCTTAAACCAAAAATAAACAAAAGGTGAGTGCCCCTAAGAAAAGGCATTGAAGCTTAGGGAAGGCTATGCATAACGAAACTAAACCTGAGCTGGCTACAAAGTAAACAAAAACAGAATGCTGGACGACAGCAAAGACTAACTGTGGAACAGAGACGACGTCCACAAAGTACTTCCGAACATGACCTGACAATCTACAATGTCCCCACAAAGAAGGATAAAAACAACTGAAATGTTCTTGATTGCTAAAACAAAGCAGGTGTGGGGAATAGCGGTCAAGGAAGACATGAAACTGCTACAGGAAAATACCAAATAAAGAGAAAAAGCCACCAAAATAGGAGCGCAAAAAACAGCAAAAAAGTCCAATTAAGTCAGGGCGTGATGTGACAGGTGGTGACAGTACACCTACTTTGAGACAAGAGCTATATTGATGCATGCTTGGTTATGCTTTAAAGTCATATCCAACAATTGCGACAACGACTTTTAATTGTCAATATCGGCTGCTGAGTTTCATTTTTTAATGATTTCTGCTGGTGGTGGGCCTCCGCATTTTTTCAATGAAAAAAATGTGCCTTGGCTCAAAAAAGGTTGAAAAACACTGACGTAATGGATACTTACTACCATCAATAGTCGCCATCTTGGCTACGTAGCGGAAGGAGACGGACTAATTTGAAACATTGGCGGCTGATGAGTAAGGAAAATAATGTGATTTTCATTTGTTCAGTATGAAAGTGACGAGACTTGGAGTAACAAATTTGGGACAAATAGGCTACGAGTGTCTCATTGGGTCAAATCAAGGCAAGCGTCATGTAGAAGCACTCTCTGACCCCAAGTACACACACACACCTTCACCTGCGTTGACCCTCTGGAGCCGCTTTGATGTTTGTGAAAACTTTCCTTGTTTGTCGGCTAATACGGAGAGAGTTAGTGTTTTAGTCAAACAGATGGAACATTCCAGACTGCACACAAAAGCACCACGCTCTCACTCTGGTCTGCTATTCCTTCATCCATTCAAGTAGTTGTGTGGTGTTTGTGTACCTCACGTCGTCGCCGAGGCTCGTCGTCGTGTTGAGTGACGGAGTCGTAGTGGAAAGGAAACATTGCCATCTAGTGAGGCCTGCTCAGAGCCCACCAGACACAGCTGGCTTCCTCGGGATTGTTGTGCGAGGTTACATGTCTTGTGTTTACTTAATGCGGTGCCATGAGGAAAATCAAAACCCAAGGCTTTGACGGAGCCATTTAAATCGGACGCCGCATTAGGCCACGCCCACCGGTGTCAGTCGGTAGTGGGTGGTCGTGACATTCTGGTATCTTTTGTCACACCGAGGATGATGCTGTGCAACATGCTGCTGACAGCTGTGATGGACGCCATTTTGAAGGTGTTTGCTTAGCTGACTGTAAAGCAAACAGGCGTGTTGGTGCTCGACCGCTCTGAGCCACATGCTGCCGACCAAGACATGCCTGCAACTAAACAAGTTACACATTATCAACTCATCCCTGTGGCTGGCTTTCCTTTTTGCCCCGCTTCCGAGGTCCGACCCTGAGTCAACACATTAAGGGGTGGGGGCGTGGAGATAAGACACTCCTACTGCTCTCGCCCTTCGTGTGTTCGTCTACGTCCACGCTAGTAGCAAAGTTCATCACGCTGTTTGTGGAAAAAGTCATAAAACTTCTACCTGAGCGCTTCGCAGTTGTTGAACTAGGCGTCCAAGCCCGGCCGTAAAGCGGTCCTGATGTCAGCGTGACAGCTTGGCGAGGAGAAGCAGGCAGTGCACATGTGCAAACATGCCCTAAGACCACATGATGTCTTGTGGAGCTGCTAACACAGCTTTTATGCTAAAGTAGCGTGGGTTCACCTTTGTTAGCTAGCACTAAAATTTTCATTTTGTAAATCAGAAAAAATGATGTACCTTATTTTTCGGAGTATAAGTCGCTCCGGAGTATAAGTCGCACCGGCCGAAAATGCATAAAAAAGAAGGAAAAAGACAAATAAGTCGCACTGGAGTATAAGTCGCATTTTTGGGGGAAATGTATTTGATAAAAGCCAACACCAAGAATAGACATTTGAAAGGCAATTTAAAATAAATAAAGAATAGTGAACAACAGGCTGAATAAGTGTACGTTATATGAGGCATAAATAACATACACATAAGTGTACGTTATATCATACTTGCCAACCCTCCCGGATTTTCCGGGAGACTCCCGAAATTCAGCGCCTCTCCCGAAAACCTCCCGGGACAAATTTTCTCCCGAAAATCTCCCGAAATTCAGGCGGACCTGAGTCCGCTTTCCCACAATATAAAGAACGTCTACAGTAAAGCAGTCCGTCTGCCGTAAACAGCAATGTTGTGACACTCTTAAACAGGACAATACTGCCATCTAGTGCATTTGATGAAAGCACTTTTGTGCGTGCCACACAGCAATGCATGATCAGAGAGGGTGTTCAGCATGGTTAGAAAGATAGTGACATAGAATAGAACAAGGATGGACAATTCAATCCTTAACTCAACAATGAGTAGATGAGTGTTATGTGTGTGTATATGTGTAAATAAATGAACACTGAAATTCAAGTATTTGTTTTATTTATATATATATATATATATATATATATATATATATATATATATATATATATATATAATTCACTGAAAGTCAATTATTTCTCATATATATATATATATCCATCCATCCATCCTTTACGGCTTATTCCCTTCGGGGTCGCGGGGATATATATATATATATATATATATATATATATATATATATATATATATATATATATATATATATATATATATATATGAAATACCTGACTTGGTGAATTCTAGCTGTAAATATACTCCTCCCCTCTTAACCACGCCCCCAACCACGCCCCCCGCAACCACCCCCCACCCCCCACCTCCCGAAATTGGAGGTCTCAAGGTTGGCAAGTATGCGTTATATGAGGCATAAATAACCAACTGGTATGTTAAGGTAACATATTATGGTAAGAGTCATTCAAATAACTATAACATATAGAACATGCTATACGTTTACCAAACAATCTGTCACTCCTAATCGCTAAATCCCGTGAAATCTTATACGTCTAGTCTCTTACGTGAATGAGCTAAATAATAATATTTGATATTTTACGCTAATGTGTTAATCATTTCACACATAAGTCGCTCCTGAGTATAAGTCGCACCCCCGGCCAAACTATGGAAAAAAACTGCGACTTATAGTCCGAAAAGTACGCTATGTCTGTGATATTCTTCAGCTTTTCTTTACTTGATGATATGCTCTGAATGGGGCAGCACTGTGGATGGGTTAGTGCGTCTGCCTCACAATACGAAGGTCCTGGGTTCGAACCTGCGCTCGGGATCTTTCTGTGTGGAGTTTGCATGTTCTCCCCGTGACTGCGTGGGTTCCCTCCGGGTACTCCGGCTCCCTCCCACCTCCAAAGACATGCACCTGGGGATAGGTTGATTGGCAACACTAAATTGACCCTAGTGTGTGGATGTGAGTGTGAATGTTGTCTGTCTATCTGTGTTGCCCTGCGATAAGCTGGCGACTTGTCCAGGGTGTACGCCGCCTTCCGCCCGATTGTAGCTGAAATAGGCTCCAGCATCCCCCGCGACCCCGAAAGGGATAAGCGGTAGAAAATGGATGGATGGATGGATGCTCTGAATGACTTAGCTAATTACTAGAGATGTCCGATAATGACTTTTTTTCCTGATATCCGATATCCTGATATTGTCTAACTCTTAATTACCGATTCCGATATCAACCGATACCGATATATACAGTCATGGAATTAACACATTATTATGCCTAATTTTCTTGTGATGCCCCTCTGGATGCATTAAACAATGTAACAAGGTTTTCCAAAATAAATCAACTCAAGTTATGGAAAAAAAATGCCAACGTGGCACTGCCATATTTATTATTGAAGTCACAAAGTGCATTATTTTTTTTAACATGCCTCAAAACAGCAGCTTGGAATTTGGGACATGCTCTCCCTGAGAGAGCATGAGGAGGTTGAGGTGGGCGGGGTTGGAGGGGTAGCGGGGGGTGTATATTGTAGCGTCCCGGAAGAGTTAGTGCTGCAAGGGGTTCTGGGTATTTGTTCTGTTGTGTTTATGTTGTGTTACGGTGCGGATGTTCTCCCGAAATGTGTTTGTCATTCTTGTTTGGTGTGGGTTCACAGTGTGGCGCATATTTGTAACAGTGTTAAACTTGTTTATACGGCCACCCTCAGTGTGACCTGTATGGCTGTTGACCAAGTATGAATTGCATTCACTCGTGTGTGTGAAAAGCCGTAGATATTATGTGATTGGGCCGGCACGCAAAGGCAGTGCCTTTAAGGTTTATTGGCGCTCTGTACTTCTCCCTACGTCCGTGTACACAGCGGCGTTTTAAAAAGTCATAAATTTGACTTTTTGAAACCGATACCGATAATTTCCGATATTACATTTTAAAGCATTTATCGGCTGATAATATCGGCAGTCTGATATTATCGGACATCTCTACTAATTACCTCTGCCAGGAGGTTATATAAGCGTTGCCTCTGGTTGTCAGTTACTTAGCAAAATATCTCAAAATCCTATGGGCGGGTTTTAATGAAACTTTCAGGAAATGTCCGAAATGGGAAGCGGAACAAGTGATTACATTCTGTGACTGATCCGGTTACGAGCCTCTACTTCTGTGTGCATCAGTGCGAGCGGTCCTGTCGCCACCCACAGAGACAAAGAGAGTGGGTGACTGACGAGAGGTTTCTTTCATTCCGCTATAGATGGCTCAAAAGGTGACAGGCGGGTTTTCATGTACCTTTACGGAAATGTCTGAAATGGTATAAGGAAAATCAGAGAGCATGTCTCAAATTTGTGAGTGGACATTGTGCAGGTATTGATCTGCACTGTCGGCCACCATAACAAACACAAGAAGATAATTAGCCCTGATGAAGCACACGGCTGCATCGTATGTCTGCTTTGTGCCACTAAGATGTTTGTTGCCTTCAGCTGCTGGAGCTGAACGAGAGCTTTGTGCGACACCATCATACCGACGTGGAGGCTTTTCTTAGCGATATCGACCGCTTGCTGTCATCGAGCCGGCGAGTGTTCCAGCAGCTGGAGAGAAAGTACGTCTCGGAGCCTCAGGAGGACGACTGGGAGCGCATACGCAGTCAGGTCAGGAAACATCATCGCACACCATCAAGCCTTCTGCCTCCGTCTTAACCTTTTTAATCCATGACGCGTTTACGCTTGCCCGGGCGTGACAAGAGATCATTAATTTATTCACATAATCAATACTGCACCAAGTTCATTTTTACATTTCCATGAGAAAAGGTGCTGGCCTCGACATTGTAAATAAAAAGACCACCGTGCTCCTTTAGTGGAGATCAATGTTCCCTCTAATTGTTCATGTGTGTGAGCAAACGCAAAAACTCCCTGAGCATTAACATGTGAGCAACATCAGACGTGCACACTGTGGCTACACCAGCAGCACACATGTCCCAAACCTGACTAAATAACAAGTTCAATCTCCATCCATCCATCCATCCATTTTCTACCGCTTGTCCCTTTCGGGGTCGCTGGAGCCTATCTCAGCTGCATTCGGGCGGAAGGCGGGGTACACCCTGGACAAGTCCCCACCTCATCGCAGGGCCAACACAGATAGACAGACAACATTCCCTTATTATTATAATCAAATGACAGCAGTCATTTCCATGAGGTTATTTTCTAATATAAGTGTTTAGGCCCACTTACAATGACAATAACAAAATATATTGTTTTTCTTGAACTGTGTACTTGTATTGTTTGTCTGGGTGGAGGTCCTGCTTTGGAAATAATTTGTACCCCTTTCAGACATTGCATTTAGTTCCCATTAAAACATTCACATGTTGCACAATGAGATGTAAGCAGGGGATCATGTGTACATTCCTGCAACTTCCTGTTTGTAAAAAATATATTTTTATTAGTATTTATTTAATATACTAACAGCATTTCATGATTAATATTTATAAATTAAGATTCCTAATAAATGACACTAGAATAAGCACACATTTGATTGGTAAATCATAGTGTAACGACCTGGAATTACACTTTATGTGTGGTGTTTGAGTTGTCCGACTTTTTGTGTGGCTGTAAACGCATCACTGGCTAAGTGCCATATGTGCATGTGTTGACGCAAGTGAGAAAGACCGAGCGGCTGCTGTTGATATAACAAAGTTGCTTTTGGTCTGGTTTGTCCTGCAGAAAATGAACAGTTTTGCTAGATATCATTTTTTTTTACTAATGTTTTGGTGATGTGTTTATGGCCGACAATAAAGAGTTTTGCTCGGTAAAGTGATCGATGGAATTCATGTCCTCAAAGTGTCTCGACAGATGTTACAATATTTGAACAATGATGACGAAAACTGTTTTCTCTGTCGTGTCCGTGTGTCGAAAATTGTTATGCGCTTATTTTATTTGATTTTGTGCGTGGCATAGATTTGCCGTGCGCAGAGGACGCTTGAGTAGTGCGCAATTGCACAGGCGCGCACCTTAGAGGGAACGTTGGTGGAGATAGTGGATGATAGGCTGCTTGCTGATAGAAAAATAGATCTGCAGTGTCAATGATAATTATTGCATATTTTCATGTGTGAACAGGTGACCCAGCGGGGCACCGGCGACTGTGCCATCTGCCTGACGGGGCTGTGCGGGCCCGACATCAGCCTCTATCAAGGGAGACGCTCAGTGCTGTTGTCCTGCTCGCACATTTTCCACCGGCGCTGTTTGGATGCCTTTGAGGCCTTCGCTGTGGCTGGTAGAGCCACATGCCCTCTCTGCAGGTCCACTTACTACAAAAAGCTCATCTGAACCCGGTAGACACAGTTTATGGACATCTCACTGATAACCACTCATTGTGATTGTGTTAGCCGATAGCAGGGGTCGGCAACCCAAAATGTTGAAAGAGCCATATTGGACCAAAAATTTTAATAAAAATCTGTCTGAAGCCAAAAACTTATCAGCCTTATATATATAATGAAGGCAACACATGATGTAAGTGTCTATTAGCATATTAGCCTACTATCAAAATGTGTCGCAGGCTGACGCAAATCTTCATTGACAGAAATGTTTAAATGTAATATTTATTCTACACATTTGTACAACATTGAAAAACATTAGTAAGACAGAGGCTTCTCAGAGGGTGAGATAACGTCTGAAAATGACTGGCTTAGAATGGCCAAAGGTATAGATGTGTGTGTCCAAGTTAAAGGAAACTGTCTTCTTCTAATGGATTTATTACAATCTTTGCAAGCTGGGTAACGTTTGCTGTGGTCTGTAACGGCACACAAACATCTATCAGAAATGCAGTCAATATTATATACATAATGATGCAATATGTACATACAGCTAGCCTAAATAGTAGAGGTGGGGAAAATAATCGATTTTTAGATGCATCGAAATTCGGACAAAAAAAATCGATTAGTAAATGTCAATAATCGATTTATTTATTGTTAATAAAGTAATACAGACCGTTTTCAAATTTGTCTGACTGCAGTGAGCCAGCTCCTTTATTATAGGGCACTCATGTTCCAGTTTTGCACACATTGCCATGAATTTAATAAATGTGATGGGAATTTCTTATTACAAATGCACTGAAAAGAAATGTAAAACTGCATCAATTATCGATTGTTAATCAAATCATGAGGTGGCCAAAGATTCCCACCTCTACTAAATAGCCTGATAGCAATCGATTAGCTTACAGTCATGCACTGACCAAATATGCCTGATTAGCACAAGTCAATAACATCAACAAAGCTCACCTTTGTGCATTAAAGCACAGCATAAAAAGTTTGGTGGACAAAATGAGACAAAGGAGTAGTGGCATAAAATACGTCTTTCTGTGGCAGCGTTGTAAAAAGTTGTACAAGCAATTTGTTATGTGACAACCTCTGAGGAAGGCAACAGTTGGAAGTAAACACACAGGTCTGGCTATAAGAAAAACTAATTGCATAATTTTTTGAAGACCTATTGAACCTCTTTGGATTACTGTAAGTTGTACATGTTTAATATAATTAGTGGGATTTCTAACAATTAGGTTTGTGTCATGTTTGTCCTCCTACAGAAACCAAATTAAAACAAAAAATATATTTTTCCACCATCTTTTTCCATTTTTTAATTGACTCCAGGGAGCCACTAGGGCGGCACTAAAGAGCTGCATGTGGCTTGAGAGCCGCGTGTTGCTGACCCCCGGCCTATATAATGCTAGTTTGGATGGAGTGATGCTAACTTTTATGCCAAGCTAAATTTGCCAGGTTCCCTTTGTTTCTACCAAAAACTTGAAGAAAAAAATGCCATGTATTTTATGCAGAGATGATGACAAAAAAAAGTTATGTTGTAACTTTTATTTGCAAACACACAAACATAAAAAAGACACAAACTGAGAAACTGTTTAAAAAAAATACATTCACAAAACATGTACCCAAATAGTTTACATGCAGAGACTGAGCTGCTTCACAGCTTATGACTGTGATAATACATTTGAGGTACAATGACCGGATCGAAAGAACACGGCCAACACCAACTTCCCTGACAGGTGCCGCGCAGTCCACTTTGTAAGAAGAATCCCTAGAAATGACATAATAGTAGTTTGTTGTTATGGGACACAATCAGATGGACTAAATCTAAAACAGTGGAACAAAAAGCTTCTCTTTTAATATCGAACTATCTATCCATCAATAAAATCAGATCTTTGGTCCTGTTCTGGTTTCCACAATGGTAACTGACATCTATTGAGGTTGATTTAAGAAAACATATTCTGCATATTCATTGCCCCAATCGAGAAAGGAAAAGTAACTCGTACAAAGCAAACAATGAGCCTTCTTGTTTTTGCCTTTTTACCTTTCCATATGAGAACACACAACATGAACAGGTGTATGCTGCATGTTTCTATGACAACAGCCATGTGTGCATCTAGCATCACAGTGGAACTACCTGGGGACCAAAACCACACCAAAAGGAAACAACTTAAACATTGAGCGCGTCCTTTAAGGCATTTAAGGTACTTCTGCACGCCAACAACATCACAGTGGAGAAGATGATCAATTGATGCCAGTTTAAGCAGACCTTCTGAGATTGTTTGCCTTGGACTGAGTTGTTCACAACAACTAATATGTACACATTGCTTGTGTGCGCTGATGGAAAACTTGGCTTTCAAAGAATACAAAGAGGCTATCAAACATATGTACATGAGTACATAATATTTACACTAACCCTTTTTTAAACAAGGGGTGGAAGCAAAATGTGCACACAAACTCCTGTCTAATGGAGTCGGTCAAATGTGGAGCACCTAAAAGTTGTAACTAATGACATCAGCCTCATTGACATTTCCAACTGCACCGCCCTACTTGCTGCAGGACACTTCCTAAAACAAAGGTATTGTTTCCAGTACATAGTCAATAGGAGTGAGAGTTAGCATTAGTGCTGAACTGTCCAATAACTTTTGTAGCTTGGCTTTGTTCAATGCTGCTTGGTTTTCTACATTTTACCAAAGACTATTTTGAAGTGAAAAGCGGACTTCAAGGCAATGGAGTCGACCTGAGCCGGTCCAGTGGAAAGGTTGACACACGTTCTGAAACAATCAGATAAAACCAAAAACTGCACTCAATGGTCCAAAAATGCCTTCTTTTCACTAAGTGGTGTTGCTCAGCTTAGTTCCATTTGAAAGATTCCCTAAATACCCAACCATTCCCTAAATACCCAACCCTTATCTGAACCAAAACACTTGAGTACAACTTTGTGGGTTAAATGATGAACCTGAAGTGTGCTTGGTGAAAACGCGACTGAAAAGAGGAGCAGTGTGTAGCACAGGTGGTTGGTAGAAGCACAGCTGAGGGAGTAAGTGCAGCCATCACACTCCTCCGTCTCCTCTTGGCTCCATCCCAGCTCCCATCCGAGGCCCAGGGAATGGAATGTCACGCAGCAAAATGGCTCTCAGCCTCTATTTGCAGCATCTGCCAGACACTGCACGGCTTTATTAAGTTCCCCTTCAGTCCCTTTCACCTTTCAGCAGCTGTACTGTGAAATCTCTCCTTCCCTTGGCTGTGTGCATGTTGACCCCATACTTTCACAAAGTTTTCTGATGCCCGTTGGCTGAGAGCTTCCCAGATTCAGGGTCGGTAGGGCTGTATGACAGTTGCAATTTATCCAGACCTGGCCAGAGCGAGGGGAGACATAAGACACAGCATCACCAAAATCTTCCAGTCTGTCACTGCACACTTTGACCAACTTACCTAGGGCCTTGAGGAGCTCTTCTCGTACGGCCGAGGTGAACTTCCTGACAAGACAGAGCGTGGTCACGACGGCAAAGAGAAGGTTGTACGAGACGACGATGTAAAAGTTTCCCAGCCAGTTGAATCTCCCAAAATCTCCCAACAGATCAAACCTGGTAATGCCTGGGAAGGAAAGTTAAGTTTAAGTACCAATGATTGTAAGTTAAAGTACCAATGATTGTCACACACACACTAGGTGTGGTGAAATGTGTCCTCTGCATTTGACCCATCCCCTTGTTCACCCCCTGGGAGGTGAGGGGAGCAGTGGGCAGCAGCAGTGCCGCGCCCAGGAATCATTTTGATGATTTAACCCCCAATTCCAACCCTTCCAAGCAGGGAGGTAATGGGTCCCATTTTTATAGTCTTTGGTATGACTCGACCGGGGTTTGAACTCACAACCTACCGATCTCAGGGCGGACATTCTAACCACTAGGCCACTGAGTAGGTGGACGCTCATTAGAAAAAGGCAAATGACAAACAAGCCTATGTTTGAGTGGTGAAAAGGCAGCATCAAGCAGCCTGGAACTCTGGGAATGTTGGGACGTAATTAACAACCTCTGCAGCGCTTTGGAAATGGGCGAGTTGGCAGATGACTAAGCACTGCAGTTTTGCAGGACGACTCATCTCTTCACAAAGATTAAGGTGTGGTTCTTCCTCTTTTCCCCGGTTTCAAAATGCTGGTGGATCCAATCACACAGGACACTTAAAGTGTTCAGAGGAAGCCACCAAAGTTGGACGCAATTGTTTTATGGAGGACATGTGGTTAGTACACGCTGCTGGCCTTGCCAGCTCAAGGACTATCAAGGACTTTGTTGCAGAACTAAGATTTGCTTTGGATCATCTCAACACAGAAATGAGAATGAAGACTACATTCTGCATCTCCTGTTACATCTTCAGTGGTCAAATTGATTGGCTAATGGATTCAGTGTCAAAAAGATGTATTTACCGCCACAGTAAGCACTTGGAAGGCATCGAGGACCTTTAACAAAATTGCCGAAGAAGAGACACTGGGCAGTGATGATGGCAGACCTCAGCCGATACTGTGGTCAGCTTCTCATCAATGTCTTTCTTGATTTTGTTCACGTGAGAACATCTGTTGTGGTATTGGCGAGGTGGAGCATGGGCGAACACAGTGCTCCACACAGAATCAAGCTTTGGAATGTAATACTTCGGTCAGTACACTTCAATAATGCTACGTACTTGTACCCAAATTGTGACAGTGTCAAAGGAAATGATGTTAGCATTATTTACCTTCTTCTTAAAGGGGAACATTATCACAATTTCAGAATGGTTAAAACCATTAAAAATCAGTTCCCAGTGGCTTATTATATTTTTCGAAGTTTTTTTCAAATATTTACCCATCACGCAATATCCCTAAAAAAAGCTTCAAAGTGCCTGATTTTAACCATCGTTATAAACACCCGTCCATTTTTCTGTGACGTCACATAGTGAATACAAACAAACATGGCGGAAAGAACAGCAAGCTATAGCGACATTAGCTCGGATTCAGACTCGGATTTCAGCGGCTTAAGCGATTCAACAGATTACGAATGTATTGAAACGGATGGTTGTAGTGTGGAGGCAGGTAGCGAAAACGAAATTGAAGAAGAAACTGAAGCTATTGAGCCATATCGGTTTGAACCGTATGCAAGTGAAACCGACGAAAACGACACGACAGCCAGCGACACGGGAGAAAGCGAGGACGAATTCGGCGATCGTCTTCTAACCAACGATTGGTATGTGTTTGTTTGGCATTAAAGGAAACTAACAACTATGAACTAGGTTTACAGCATATGAAATACATTTGGCAACAACATGCACTTTGAGAGTGCAGACAGCCCAGTTTTCATCAATTAATATATTCTGTAGACATACCCTCATCCGCGCTCTTTTCCTGAAAGCTGATCTGTCCAGTTTTGGAGTTGATGTCAGCAGGTCAGGGAAGCTAGGGTCAATATTCTTCTCTTGATCATCTTCGGTGGCATAAGGGACGGTGTGAGCCAAGACATCCAGGGGGTTTAGCTCGCTCGTCTGCGGAAACAAACTACCGCCATTGCTTGCCGTGCTACCGAGGTCCTTTGTCCCTGAATAGCTCACACACTCCGGCAGATTCAATGGGGGTCTGGCAGCAGATTTCTTTGACTTTATCGTTGGAAATGCATCTGCTTTGAGTGTCGCAGGATATCCACACATTCTTGCCATCTCTGTCGTAGCATAGCTTTCGTCGGTAAAGTGTGCGGAACAAACGTCCAATTTCTTGCCACTTTCGCATCTTTGGGCCACTGGTGCAACTTGAATCCGTCCCTGTTCGTGTTGTTACACCCTCCGACAACACACCGACGAGGCATGATGTCTCCAAGGTACGGGAAACAGTCGAAAAAACGGAAAATAACAGAGCTGATTTGACTCTGTGTTTGAGAAAATGGCGGATTGCTTCCCGATGTGACGTCATCGCTCCGAGAGCGAATATTAGAAAGGCGTTTAATTTGGCAAAATTCACCCATTTAGAGTTCGGAAATCGGTTAAAAAAATATATGGTCTTTTTTCTGCAACATCAAGGTATATATTGACGCTTACATAGGTCTGGTGATAATGTTCCCCTTTAATATCCATTATTGCAAATTAATTCCTTACCTTCTGCTACTTAGCCACGATGACAACTATTGAAGGTGGTAAGTGTCCTTTACTGTGTACTTATTATTTTGAGTGCAACATCCGAGTACTGTCGGTCTACTGCATTTTGGCGCAGTTCTCAATGTGCTCGCACTCAAAAGACACTAAAGACCTGATCTACTAAAGGTTTGCAAATCGACAACATTCTTGGGACCATTTTTCACCTGAGGTAGTTCCAAAAAGAAGCTTCAGGAAGTGAAACTTTATAGCACACGCAAAGCTGATCTATTAAGCTTTTGTGTGATGAGGATTGCGTGTCTTTAAAGTACCAGTAAAGTGGATAAACAAGTTACCTTTATATTGAAACTATTATCATATATATCTGATTTATGAAGTTTATGAGTACTGTATTTTTCGGAGTATAAGCTGCACCGGAGTATAAGTCGCACCGGCCGAAAATGCATAATAAAGAAGGAAAAAAACATTAGGCAACTTTCATAAACTATGAAAAAAACTGCGACTTATAGTCCGAAAAATACGGTAATAAAGAAGGAAAAAAACATATATAAGTCGCAATTTGTGGGGAAATGTATTTGATAAAAGCCAACACCAAGAATAGACATTTGAAAGGCAATTTAAAATAAATAAATAATAGTGAACAACAGGCTGAATAAGTGTACGTTATATGAGGCATAAATAACCAACTGAGAAGGTGCCTGGTATGTTAACGTAACATATTATGGTAAGAGTCATTCAAATAACTATAACATATAGAACATGCTATACGTTTACCAAACAATCTGTCACTCCTAATCACTAAATCCCATGAAATCTTATACGTCTAGTCTCTTACGTGAATGAGCTAAATAATATTTGATATTTTACGGTAATGTGTTAATAATTTCACACATAAGTCGCTCCTGAGTATAAGTCGCACCCCCGGCCAAACTATGAAAAAAAAGTGCGACTTAGTCCGAAAAATACGGTATGTAGATATGATCAAAATGGTATCAATCTCACAGAGATTCCCAAACTATTATGAGAGATACTGAGCTAGCCAGTCACATGGTTGCGTGACGTAGAAAATGTGGATCCCTTCCCCATCAACATCAATGCAAATCATGCAGACTTTGTTTCATCGTGCTAAAAATATGTTCTGTTGTCTAGATTGTGTTTATATATACATCCCAGGAAAGGTGGTACAGATTATAGTTCTGTGCTTAATCTTCCACAACATCCTGAAACACCACGGTCAATGAAATGAGTGTCTCGCAAAAACACGCACAAACCTAATTTAATTAGCACATTAATTGCACCCATAATGTGCCTACTAATAGAACACACAATTTTGTAGTTTGCACACGTTGTTTAGCGCTTGTTATTTGGGACCTGAGTAGATCATGCCCTGAGTGTGCGAATTGAGACACAGCCTTCGTCCATACTTGCCAACCTTGAGACCTCCGATTTCGGGAGGTGGGGGGTGAGGGTGTGGTCGGGGGCGTGGTTGGGGTGGGGGCGTGGTTAAGAGGGAAGAGTATATTGACAGCTAGAATATATATATATATATATATATATATATATATATATATATATATATCCTGAAAATATGCAAACAAAACTGTGTTTAGATAATTGATACTTCAAACTTGCATAAATAAATCTGAAGGAATATAACATAACTTGGCTTCTGAGAGCTTCAAAATGTAATGATTAAAATGCTAAAGTTGTTGATAAACAAGCAATTATTCTAATAATTAAATATGGTAATTTTAAATGAATTATTATGATCATTTAAAATTAATTATTTCAAATATGTTTATAATTCTATGGCTGGATGTAATAAGGGGTCAGAAAAAATACAAATAAAAATACAATTAATTTTGATGTTTTTAGCAAAATATAGTAAAAATGTCGTTTAAAAAAAAAAATAATAATAAATATATTTATTTTTAGGTAAGATAAACATAATAATACAATTTATCTCTAGTCTGGATGATTTAGTTCTTGTCAACCTGTTGTCCTCCCTTCATGAAAAAAGGCTGTCCTCACTCAGGTCCGCAAGGAGCCGGCTGAAAATCGGGAGATTTTCGGGAGAATATTTGTCCCGGGAGGTTTTCGGGCGAGGCGCTGAATTTCGGGAGTCTCCCGGAAAATTCGGGAGGGTTGGCAAGTATGGCCTTCGTCATGCATGCTAACAGGCTGAATTCTACTTGTGCTAAACTCACTCATGTTCTTCTACCGTCCTGTAGATGGCGCTAATGATGAAAACAATAGCATTACCGAAAAGTTGTGAAGTCAAGCATGTAGCGTGACGCGCTTTGACACTTTTGTCCGTGCACATTTCCCACAGACGTGCACAAAAAAACATTCAAATCCCCATTTATAGTTTTGGGTCTTTCTTTTTCTTTTGCACTCACGGATTCCTTTTCATCTATTCAGCGTCACAAAGCAGAACCTGTTGATCAGTTGTAAAGCTTCCCGTGAGTCACTGTATGCACACACACACACACAGTGATGCTATTTGAGCAGCTGTGCTGTGCACTCCGCATGTTTATTGCAGCCATTGTGATGCGATGCTGCTGCTCCCCTCAATTTTAGCAGCTACGTCACTGTGGGATAAGAGCGACATACGGGCGGCGGCAGGAGGGTTTCATCAGACTCGTGTGGCCCAATGAGCGATTCACAATCCAGTTAGCATGGCACATAAACACAGAGCTGTACTCACCTAAAGTTCTGGACATGACTGGCAGGGCTGAACTCAGCACTAAGATGGACACACAGCATCCAATGATCTACAAATGAAAGTTTGAAAAGTATGACAAGTGGACGGCCACACACGTTCACACAGCACTTGATGTTCACTTATTGTACAGTCGCTGCCTGTCAAGTTGCTCATTACCAGCTTCTCCACTGCCAGTTAACAAGGCCCACCACTCCCAAACTCATTACCAAGTGAATAGGTACCACTGTGGGCCTCCCCACTGCCTCCCGCCCTCTGATGTACAAGAAAAGAGCTTGCACTTTGCTGGTGTTTGCGCAGCCCACAAACAAATATTGGACAGCTCCACTAAAGCCATTGAGGGACAACATCAGTGGGTATTTGGAGGAAATAGATGAAACACCTTCACAAGGTTCTCAGCACCCTTGCCCCCACTTCAGCCCATTTTTACCGTTGTCATGGTTGTATCATCCTTCCTGGGAGTGAGCCCCTCAAAAAGGCGAAGGCTGTAGAATCCCAGCACAGAGGAAGCCATCAAATAACTGGTCAGCCAATCAGTCAAGGACCAAATCAAGAATGAAAGAAAGCAGCTTCACCAAGTCGTCGTTCTCAGCAGGCGTGAGTCTTCACCTTTTCAGCGTTTCATAAAAGGTGACAACATGTCTTCCGGAAGGTGTGGGACTCAACTATGTCCTGAGTAAACAAAGCTGCCTTGACATTGTTGCTCTTGGCCGTGGAGCATGATGGGGGGTGGTGGGGGGTCACTGAAAGGATACAACATGAGGATGATCTCCAACACGGCTTGGGTCACGCCAAAGGTGGACAGGGACATGCTCCCGATGCCGTGTTCCTGCAAAGTGGAAGAAGAGCTGTGTTATTTGAGTCACAAAATAAAGAACTCCATTACAATCAGGCAGATTTTTTTTATGTCAATCACTACGTTTCCATGCACTAACTTAGTTTTTCTCAAATAGTTTTTTTTTTTTTGTATTTTCAGACCTACGTGTTAAGTCCAAGTGTCCATGCACACTCTCAAATGCAACTACCGTATTTTTCAGACTATAAGTCGCAGTTTTTTTCATAGTTTGGCCGGGGGTGCGACTTATACTGAGGAGCGACTTATGTGTGAAATTATTAACACATTAGCGTAAAATATCATATAATATTATTTATCTCATTCACATAAGAGACTAGACGTATAAGATTTCATGGGATTTAGCGATTAGGAGTGACAGATTGTTTGGTAAACGTATAGCATGTTCTATATGTTATAGTTATTTGAATGACTCTTACCATAATATGTTACGTTAACATACCAGGCACCTTCTCAGTTGGTTATTTATGCCTCATATAACATACACTTATTCAGCCTGTTGTTCACTATTCTTTATTTATTTTAAATTGCCTTTCAAATGTCTATTCTTGGTGTTGGCTTTTATCGAATAAATTTCCCAAAAAAATGCAACTTATACTCCAGTGCGACTTATATATGTTTTTTTTCCTTCTTTATTATGCATTTTCGGCCAGTGCGACTGATACAACTTATACTCCGAAAAATATGGTAGTTGTATTTTTCATGCACTTATTTTTGCTGTATTTATTTGGCACAAGTGGAAAGCCGGTTCCTGAAAATAACGCCTACATTAAACCGGTCCGTGGTACAAAATAAAAATATATCGTGGTAACATTGTTATTGCAAGAGGCTGCAATATATCAAAAGAGGTTTTAGGTAGAGATGTCTGATAATATCGGACTGCCGATAATATCGGACTGCCGATATTATCGGCCGATAAATGCTTTAAAATGTAATATCGGAAATAATCGGTATCGGTTTCAAAAAGTAAAATGTATGACTTTTTAAAACGCTGCTGTACGGAGTGGTACACGGACGTAGGGCGAAGTACAGAGCAGTTGAGTCTCCCAGTCATACTTGCCAACCCTCACGATTTTCCCGGGAGAATTTCAGTGCCCCTCCCGAAAATCTCCCGGGGCAACCATTCTCCCGAATTTCTCCCGATTTCCACCCAGACAACAATATTGGGGGCGTGCCTTAAAGGCACTGCATTTGCGTGCCGGCACAATCACATAATATCTACGGCTTTTCACACACATAAGTGAATGCAAGCATACTTGGTCAACAGCCATACAGGCCACAATGAGGGTGGCCGTATAAACAAGTTTAACACTGTTACAAATATGCGCCACACTGTGAACTTACAACAAACAAGAATGACAAACACATTTCGGGAGAACATCCGCACTGTAACACAACAGAACAAATACCCAGAACCCCTTGCAGCACTAACTCTTTCGGGACGCTACAATATACACCCCCCGCTACCTCCTAGCCCCCCAATCCTCCTCATGCTCTCTCAGGGAGAGCATGTCCCAAATTCCAAGCTGCTGTTTTGAGGCATGTTAAAAAAAATAATGCACTTTGTGACTTCAATAATAAATATGGCAGTGCCATGTTGGCATATTTCTTCCATAACTTAAGTTGATTTATTTTGGAAAACCTTGTGACATTGTTTAATACATCCAGCGGGGCATCGCAACAAAATTAGGCATAATAATGTGTTAATTCCACGACTGTATATATCGGTATCGGTTGATATCGGAATCGGTAATTAAGAGTTGGACAATATCGAGATACCGGATATCGGCAAAAAAGCCATTATCGGACAACTCTAGTTTTAGGCCACATCGCCCATACCTATGTCCCACCACTTCTGGTTCTGACACCTTCACCACCGTGATCCTCGGAACACACATCACGCAATTGTCTCACAAACTGCCAGATCCAAAGTGCTTGCACTCTTCTTACTTCATCTCCTACGCAAATCAATTAGGCGGAGAAAGATGTCGACTTTGGTTGCACAAAATCCTTGAAATTGCCACAAATGCGCCAGGACTCATAACTGTAGCCATGTTTACTTACAGCACGTTTGACGTTTTAATTTGTTTCACGTCACTTTAGAGACCTATTCTGTTCATGTTACACCCATTTTTTTGTAATGTGAACAATACATAAAAAGATTGTCAGTTATTTAACCAAAAACATCTGAATTGGGCACAATACCCCGCGGTGTGAATGTAGCATTAGCAAAAAGGCATTCCCCCACTAAAAGAGCGACCCGATCCAAGTGGCTTGGTAGTGAATGGAAGTTCCAATCACGACACGGTACAATATGTGAACAGGTGTTCCAACAAAAAAACGGCACATTGATTTGAATGAGGGGAGCGTGCGTGCCAAAAAACATCAAAACAACACAACAAATACTTGAGCAAACACATGAGGCCTTTTGAAGGTGAAGCAGGAACAAGACATGCTCCGCACATAGCCTGCATGATAAATATTTGCTTTTCCAACATTCTTTGTGTCCTATTGTGTGCGACACTCTCAAGTCCACAAGGAAGACGTGACCGCCAATGGCTCACTTTTTTTGCTGGGAGACCTCAGCCAAAGAAGTTAGCTTGACAAAAACAACTTCCATTCATGTCCATGGAAGATTGTGAAATATAAAGCAGTCGGTTTCTTGGAATTGAAAGCAAGGTCGTTTTGAGGATTGTGTCACTGCAGTGAGGTGTGTCTGTCATTATTAATCGCAAGCAACACTTTTCAGCATAATGCAGTACGAGCTGAATAATAAATATCATGTAGAATTATGACCTTTGTGACAGTGTCAATAAAAGCTGACAGGTTTCATTAAATGTATGGAAAGACAAAACACAGCCCTAAGTCACATTTTGGAATATAGTCCAACTTTTAGATGATTCGTTCTAATTACATTTTAGATCTTTCTGAGCCACCTCGAGGGTCGTTATCTTGATTTGTTTGGTAAAAGGAGGCAGACGGGGGTAGGGAGGGGTGGTCTGGCAGGTTGTTTCATGCCTTTTTATGCTACTGTCAACCCTTGGAGCAAACTGCAGAGCCATGCTGCAGTGCTCGCTCTCTGCCTTACACCGCCAATTAGCAGACACCATGTGATGTCATTTATTAATGGAGGGGAGGGTGTGTGTGTGTGTGTGCACGCTGGTATATGCGCTATCTTAGGACCGCAAACTTTCTCAGTTGACTTTTGTTCATTGCAGTAGCAGTAAAGGGTGAACTGGGGGGTGGTGTTTGCAGTCATTGCAGAGCAGAATAAAGCGACTGAGCTTGGTATACTTCTATTGTGTACTTGCAGTGACAGATGAGCAGGATGTGTGATTAAGGAATGGGAGGCACTCCAAAGACAAAGCGTTTGCTCTGCATCATCCTTCATTGGAGGAATCCCAGTGAAGATTTGTGTTATATGTGGCGTAGACCCAAGTGTATTACGACTGCAACAGACTCATCAATTTCCAATAGTTGACTATTAAATAACCGTAGGGCAGAACGTTTGACATCATTTACTGTTGTCTGACTGAATTCTCATTTTAAATAAAAAAGGTTCCGTTTGAATGTTCGGCACCCCAGTTTCCACGCCAGTGTTGTATTGATCACAATACTGTATCTGACGTCATGTTGCACTTCTTTAGACAGCAAACTTGCAGATTTTAAGTGTACAGCAGCACCATGAGGGAGGAGTTTAGCCCCATACCACCATATATACACAGATGTGATCAGGGAAATTCAAAAAATATATAGTAAGGATAGTGGAGAAACACTTAATTCATTCGTTTTTGCATGCCGCTTGAAGCCTTTTGGGGGTGCCATTTTGAAGTCATCACTTCCTGTGCACGCAGTCACAGCCACTTGGAAGAGGCGGGTCCTCCTACGTCACATCTTGTTACATTCTGTAATCACGGGCCATTTCGAATAGCTTTTGTCCAAACTTACAGTCTCTCTGTATAGTTTCAGGTTGCTAGACAACGGCTTTGAGCAAGCATTTTAGCTAGTTAGCCTGCAGCATTGTTCCGCAGCAAGTCTTTAATTGTGATGAGACTGAAAACTATGCCTCAGCATACAGTGAAGGAGAAGGCAATAAAGGACAGAAGCCGATGAAAAATCGCCTCACACTGCTAGTTTGTGCTAACGCTAGCGGTAACTACGTGAAGCCCCTGCTCGTCTATCACTACAAAACTCCCAGGGCGTACAACAATGCCACACAAGGTAAAATAATTTCCCTTTTGTTTTGTTTTTATTGTAGCAACATGGTGGTTAATGTTTTGGAGCGCACCAACGAGACTTTTGTGTTTGTGCATGTTGACATTTAAGGTTGCTGTAATGTTGTTGGGTTGTTTGGATAAAAATAGATTGTTGAGCCATTACCCCCCTTATATATACCGTATTTTTCGGAATATAAGTCGCAGTTATTTTCATAGTTTGGCCGTGGGTGCGACACAAACTCTGGAGCGACTTATGTGTGAAATTATTAACACTTTACCGTAAAATATTAAATAATATTATTTATCTCATTCACGTAAGAGACGAAGCAAATGGCAGCAATCGTCACACACACGTCAACCAATAAGAATTCGGCGGGGGAGGGTCATGGCAGAAGTGCATTGTGTGTCATAGGATGCTAACTGCTATATGCTATATGCTACTGCCGTAGCTATTAAAATTGATTATTTCAACATTGGCGGTAACTTATAAAAACTGAGAAGGACTGAACTAAAATGTCACCGAAAAGGAAATCATATACTGCAGATTACAAGCTGGACGTAGTGAAATATGCAGCAGAAAACGGCGATCGAGCAACAGAAAGAAAGG
Source organism: Nerophis lumbriciformis (assembly GCF_033978685.3). Lineage (NCBI taxonomy): Eukaryota > Metazoa > Chordata > Actinopteri > Syngnathiformes > Syngnathidae > Nerophis > Nerophis lumbriciformis. Next base: position 12,495,336 of record NC_084554.2, read on the forward strand.
ACATACCAGAGGCGACACCGGGGAGGAAGATTTCATGGGATTTAGCGATTGGGAGTGACAGATTGTTTAGTAAACATATAGCATGTTCTATATATTATAGTTAGTTATGACTCTTACGTTATGTTACGGTAACATACCAGGCACCTTCTCAGTTGGTTATTTATGCCTCATATAACGTACACTTATTCAGCCTGTTGTTCACTATTCTTTATTTATTTTAAATTGCCTTTCAAATGTCTATTCTTGGTGTTGGCTTTTATCAAATTAATTTCCCCCAAAAATGCGACTTATACTCCAGTGCAACTTATATATGTTTTTTCCCTTCTTTATTGTGCATTTTCGGCCGGTGCGACGTATACTCCGGAGCGACTTTAATCCGAAAAATACGGTACACGCACGCACGCACGCACACACACACACACACACAAAAAAATCTTAGAAAATAAGCTGCTACCTTTTTCCTAGACTTTGAACCTTGCAGCTTATAAGACTGAGTGGCTAATTTATGGATTTTTGTTCGCTGCCGACAATAGTAATGTTTAAAAAAACACTGACAATGTGTTATATTGTTTGTGCTATGGCGCCATCTTTTGGATAGGTTTGCTCACTGCAGTTGCTGCAGTGTCCTTCCATTTACTAGTTGTGCTTCCAACCTTAAGTGCAGTGCCGTTCAGTCTTCTAGCCGTCCATAGCGTTTCTACTCGTATGGATTCTTCATTCATCACTCCAAGCAATGTTGTCTTCCAGTACAACTAAAACCATTTATACGTACTAAAGCGTTCCGTGTGCGACGTCTGTAGGAGTGTATTCATGCATATTTGTACGTGCTATCGTGATGTAATGACGCTACTGTCGTTAGCATTACCTAATATGCTGACACGTTGACTAGGGTCTGGGTTAGTATTATTAACTTACAATGGCATTATTTTTGTATTGTTTCACAAATTCCTCAGTAAACTCACCAAAACGTCACAGTGGAGTTATTGAGTCTGTTGGGTTCGCAGCTAGTGGGTCCATAATGATGACTGTTGTGTTTGATCAGCCGTTTTACAGACAGCGTTTGGAAACATTTAAGGTAAATAAGAAACAATTACAGAATCTTTCCGTGTAAATAAATAATTTTACAACGTATATATCTGCGGCTTATGACTGGTGGTGCGGCTAACATATGGAAAAAAAATGTTACCCTAATATTGAGTAGGTGCGGCTAACATACCGGTGCGCTCCAAAGTACAGCAAATACATTATAGTGTCTTCAAAGTGTGCAGTTTTTACTAAAATAGGAACTTTTGTCAAGGCTAGAACCAATTACTCATGTTTACATTGATTCTTATGGGGAACTCTGCTTCACTATACAAACTTTTTGGTTAAACCATGTTAAAACATAATTAAGATTGTAAATCAAGGTTCAACTGTTCTTTATATTCGATCCCTCAGGCTGTACTGCATCAACAAGGGACATCAGTGTGTAAAGGATATCACCACATGGGCTCAGGAAAACTTCAGAAACCCACTGTCAGTAACTACAGTTGGTCGCTACATCTGTAAGTGCAAGTTAAAACTCTCCTATGCAAGGCGAAAACCGTTTATCAACAACACCCAGAAACGCCGTCTGCTTCGCTGGGCCTGAGCTCACCTAAGATGGACTGATACAAAGTGGAAAAGTGTTCTGTGGTCTGACGAGTCCACATTTCAAATTGTTTTTGGAAACTGTGGACGTCGTGTCCTCCGGACCAAAGAGGAAAATAACCATCTGGATTGTTATAGGTGCAAAGTTGAAAAGCCAGCATCTGTAATGGTATGGGGGTGCATTAGTGCCCAAGACATGGGTAACTTACACATCTGTGAAGGCGCCATTAATGCTGAAAGGTACATACAGGTTTTGGAGTAACATATGGATCCTTCCGAGCAACGTTACCATGGACGCCCCTGCTTATTTCAGCAAGACAATACTAAGCCACGTGTTACATCAACGTGGCTTCATAGTAAAAGAGTGCGGGTACTAGACTGGCCTGCCTGTAGTCCAGACCTGTCTCCCATTGAAAATGTGTGGCGCATTATGAAGCCTAAAATACCACAACAGAGACCCCCGGACTGTTGAACAACTTAAGCTGTACATCAAGCAAGAATGGGAAAGAATTCCACCTGAGAAGCTTCAAAAATGTGTCTCCTCAGTTCCCAAACATTTACTGAGTGTTGTTAAAAGGAAAGGCCATGTAACACAGTGGTGAACATGCCCTTTCCCAACTACTTTGGCACGTGTTGCAGCCATGAAATTCTAAGTTAATTATTATTTGCAAAAAAAATAATATTTATCAGTTTGAACATCAAATATCTTGTTTTTGTAGCATATTCAACTGAATATGGGTTGAAAAGGATTTGCAAATCATTGTATTCCGTTTATATTTACATCTTACACAATTTCCCAACTCATATGGAAACGGGGTTTGTACAAGGCACAGTAGATATGATTTAAATTATGATTCCCTTCATATACACAAATGTAACTTTCCCAAATTTCGCCTAGCATAGAAGCTAATTAGTGATTAGTAGCATACTAATAAACAGTAATTGAGTTGTAAACTATGAGAAAATATAAATGGTATTATCACATTCAGCAGCATTCAGAAGAAATATGTAGTTAACACATTTTATAAATGTTATTCCACTCAATGATACTCAAGATAGTCACTGCAACAGTTACTATGTATTCCTGGATGTTGATAACAAGAGATTTTTAGCATTAGGACATCACAAATGCAGTGTAAATATCAAATATGACGCAGATTTGACTTGGATGACAAGAGGGCTCACTCCATTCATTGTATTCCCACCATGGAAAAAACGCGACCAGGTGCCAAACCAGATGCACAGAATGAACTCATTTGCTGCCTGCCGAGAGACGAGGACATCAAACACGCACGCACCTTGTCTAGGCCAGAAAATGATCAAGTTCATTTCCATCGATTGATTATCATCCCAGGCCTTTAGGCAGCGAGCCCCCCTCCCTGACAAGAATGACCATTTTCGCCTTAAAAAACAGATGAATCACATATTTTAAAGGTAGAGGCACCTTTGCACTAGATCAGGGCTATTCAACTGTCAAACTGGGGGCCAAATCGACCCAGGGATGACACCATACCGGCTACTGAGTTCAAAATTTGGAAACAAACATTTTTGCATCAAATTCTTAAAAAAAAAAAAATACACTAGAGTTGTAGAGGAATTTGGGCTATCAAAACACTTTGGTAGATCTTTATATTGACATTTTAATTGTAACTTTGCTAGAAAAACAACTGAGGCATTCCTCAAAGCACCCCTTTAAGTCCTCTCCTTTTTGCTATTTACAAATGTTTTTTGCAATGTGATTTATTTTTCAGGTGTTGCTGTAGCTTCAGATGCAGTCAGTGTGTTCTACATCTTTAGTTATACTAGTGGTGTTCCTCAAGGTTCCATCTTAGGTCCTCTCTTTTTCATCATTCGGGCTATTGAACTGGTGGCCCACAAGTTCAGTTAAAAAAACTTGTGAGAAACTCAAATTTTTGCAGCAGCAGATTCTTAAAAACACTAGAGTGCTGACAAACCGCAGGTCAGTTGCAATTTTTTTGCCCATATGCGACCTGGACCCATTGGACATCCAACCCTGCAGTGTGAACGAAGCCATAGAGATGATCTTTGACTAGCTGAAAAACAGCAGAGCGATCCTCTGACAAGATAAATACACCCAAGTCAAATGTCTACCATAGAGGTGGTTCTCTGTAATATACAAAATAAGACAAATAGTGAAGGGGCAAGTCTTAACTTCCTGGAAATGTGGTTGCCAAAACAATTGAGTTGAATCTAGATAGTCCAGTTTGATTGTCTTCTTGTCACTCTGCCAGCAACAAGGCCAATCCGATGACCTCACTAAACCATCCAATCTCTGCCCTGTTTATTTGTTCATCGCAGTGTTTTAGCCTTTTTATTTGAGGTAGAAAGTCGCCAAAGAGAATAATTTACTTGCCATTCGCTCTGCTCTCTAATAAAACAAAAACAACACCGTAGATTTTAACCATCTAACATTTCGGATCCAACTACGAAACTCCAAAGTCGAAGACTTCATTTCAACTCTTGTGCGTCAGCAAACAATTTGTGACGTAACAGTCAGCAATGCATCACTAAAGCGTTTGGACTTATCATCCACTTAAGAAAGTACTGACTTTTATTAGTCCCTCTTCGTGCAAACAAGCTTTTGGCTCGCCTCCGCCCCCCCCTCAGGCTTTACTTTTTTTCCTCAACCTAATGCACCTGCTTGCCCTCTTCATCGTCATCATCATGGTGTCGCAGCACTTCCATGCTGTGCTGCTCAGCATGCTTAGCAGGGAAGGGAAGGCAAACATTGACAGGGCAAATCCATTGTGTCCTCCCCACTCAACATTTGACTTTCCCACAGTCTCTGCTGCTCCACGTCATGACGGACACTTCCTCGCATCATTTTGTCCTCCCAGTAGGAGTTGTCTACCCGAGCTGCAAAGATGCACTATGGCGTCTTTTCTTAAGGACTAAGAGTTAGGCTGTGTGGGTACTCCTTGGGGAAGACTATTTTCTGTTCCTAGTGCTTTGAACAGCATGTAGTGGCAGCAATCTAGTCCTAAACCAATCAATGGAAATGCCAGGAATGAACAGGAGGAAGTGGATTTTGTATGTGTGCACCCTTTGAGGGGAAAAAAGGGAAAATTGAGAAAAAAGATGAACATTTATATCTGCACAAAACCCAAAATAAATTTTGAAAATCAAGACTAAATTTCCTGCAATTCAGTGCATTTATACACTATATTTTATACCTTTAGATGTATTCGCATCTACCAACCTCCTTTGGCACTTTTTTTTTTTTTGGTAGATAATTTACTCACATTATTATCATTGAAAATGTAATAAAATAAAATTCTACACCATGCATGCAAAGAACTCCGAAAATGTTTCCCATTTGGCAACTCTTCGCGCCCTAGGTCGCACGTCAAAGATATACCTTCTCGCTGACTACTAATAAACACTCTAGAACTACAACTAGTGTTGTTTTGGTACCGGTACCAAAATGTATTTCAATACTTTTCTAATCTGATTTAGCGCGGTTTTTGGGGATCGAAGTCTTTTTCCGGTGGTCAAGTTTTCGGCACATCATTTGTCAATAGTGCGCAAATAACAGGCTATATATATAAATATACGAAACGAGGCCGGAATAAGATGCACGATGTAGCCTTGGTTGAGTCAAGAATGCACACACACACACACAACACACACTCACACACACACAGCTCTGCGAGTGTCGATGCGTGGAGATAAGGAGAGTTTCAAACACATTGCATGTGAGCCTCAGCACGAGGGAGGAAGAGCCTTGTGCACTTGAGACATGCCGCGCGCTCCTTTTGCATCTACTGTGACGCGACTTTCAATGAGCTTCCAAAACAAAAGTCAGGGGAACACAAGTTGGGGCCCTGATTAACATCTGCTCGGGCCTTTTCTTCCAACCGTGCACCTGAGCATATCCGGAATTTGATTTATGTCTACGGAGAACATGGCAGGTCAGATAGTGTGTGTGTGTGTGTGTGGGTGTGTGTAGAAACACTTATGTTATGCTTGAGTTAGAGAGCAGGATTACCGTGGATCCTTTGGGCATGGCAGTCTCATCTACGAGAAGGTAGAGGATGTTGAGAGCCACCAAAAGAACTGAGATTGTCTGAGGACAAGAGGAAGACTGTCAGTAAACAAACACATCCCATTTGATGATTGTTGCTGGCTATTAACGAGCATCCTGAACAGCCATTAAACACACGCTGGTTCTAACCCAGACTGGTCATGAGTAAACAGCTGCTAGCTCACCCACCGTTCCTGCCAGCAGGATCAGCATCACCATGGGATACAACAAGTTCTTCTCCCAACCTGAAGCTCGCTTTCTCCTTTCTGGAAAAGACATGACATGTCTACACCAATATAGGGCCACAGCATTAGGTACACACACACCAGACAATGCAAAAGCTACATTCAAAATTCAGCCAACATATGCAAAGCATCTTTTCTATAGGATGACAATAGCTTGAGCAGGTGTTGTTTTACAACGCATTTTAAAAGGTGATAGCTACTAAATTACTCCTTGTTACTTGCCAGTGTTGATAATGAATCAATTCAAGCTTCAGCCTGAGGCTTCACTTACAACCCCAACATATCATATCGTAGTTGTGTGTACCAAACACACACTCCTCTCATCACAGCCACTCCCCTCGGCTATTTTCTTCAAAAATGAACCTCTTCCTCTATAATTAGCGGCAGTCATCATCATTACATAATACGTCAAAACTGTTATATATAATATGAAACCATCATTTATAACTATATGTATATATACAGTAGCTATGTATATATATATATATATATATATATATATATATATATATATATATATATATATATATATATATATATATATATATATGTGTTTATATAGAGCTATATATATATATTTATATATATAGCTGCATATTGGCAAGGACTGCACGGTACAATAAGTATCACAATATTTGAGTCAAGATACGATATAGTATTGAGATCTGATGATACTGTGATATTCAACATAGTTCACTGATAAATTTAAAATGCAGCCAATACAAAACAATTCAAATGATCCATTTCCATGTATTGCAATTTTACAGAAAGTGGACACACACCTGGGGATAGGTTGACTGGCAACACTAACTTGGCCCTCGTGTGACTGTTGTCTGTCTATCTGTGTTGGCCCTGTGATGAGGTGGCGACTTGTCCAGGGTGTACCCCGCCTTCCGCCTGAATGCAGCTGAAATAGGCTCCAGCACCCCCTGCTACCCCGAAAGGGATAAGCGGTAAAGAATGTATGTATGGATGGATGGATGAAGTTTCTTGCCACTTAAATGTCAAAAAAATACCTGTGAAATGTAATTTACCTGAATTAATCAGAAGAAAAACTATTTTTTTATATCTGTTTTGTTGCACCCTAAGACTGCAGTATACACACAGTATGTGGATGATATATTTCTATGTACTGTATAATATTAGCTTGTGATGGACAGTGGCATGTGTAGTGGAGTGTATGTGATGACCAGGGGGTCCCTGAATCCACTCAATTTCCAACCTTGTTAGTCCTCCTTCTCAAAGTGCAGCCGCCCTGCCTGCTCGACAAGTTTGCCAGCTGCACTTTATAAGCGCCATCCTTCTAAATTAATGACATCACTAAAAGGCTCGATACAACATAAAGTTTGCTTCTTGTCCAATATCCTAAGTGCCTATATGCCCCTCCTCAACCCCCGCACTGCTCCCCAAAAGCCTCAGGCCTCATTTATAATACCCTAAAATGGATGAAAAATTATCAGGCAGTTCTGGTCCAAGTCCAAATTAAGAAATAAAAGCAGACGGGCAAAAAGGGCCTGTCTGTCAGCAATATGTCAAACTGCTTCTTGGGAAGCAAATATAAATTTGATTCTTAAGACAAAACACAATGCAAATACTTACCAAGTTTATTTCTCACATTTCGGATACTATCCAGTTCTTTACTGAGCTGATGGGCAAAGCCTCCTCTGGCATATGTGCATGTGGATGATCCTGAAGAAGAAGAAAAACACCAGCTAGATTTGGGAGCAAGATGCAACCAGCACATTGTCTCAGTGTGGCTAATGTCCATCCATAAGTAATTCTCCTCTCCATGGCGTAAAAGCATTTATTTTAAGTATCATTATCACTTCAGGACGAGAAAACAAGGAATGCTACACATCTAACACACAAACCGCTAACCACTACAGTTTCAACGTAAAATATGGGTGATCGATCCAAATCTCCATAGTACCAATACTTGGTACAGTGTCAGTTATATAAACAATACTAAAGTGATTACATCAATATTTTTCTTGTTCTTATGACAAAATCAGTTTACAAAGTCAGGGAGTAAGTACAGGAAGGCTTTTAGGGCAAAACTTTAAAAAATTAAATGGGAACCAGGAGTAGGTTTTGCTTTTGTTGTGAATTATATAGCTTTGGCCAACGATAGCGCTTTAAATACTATCGTGATAATGCATGTTCTGACACTAACTAATTTTGACAACGACAAGCAAACAAACGCGTCCTCAATGCACTGTAGCATTCTTGTTATTGGCTAACGTCCCTTCACAGTGCAAAGCCACTTCTAGTCAGTAATCCTCGCTTCCATGGCGGCAAATAAACACAGGTATCTTCACTGGAAGACAAGGAATAGCTAAACATGCTACACGACACACCGTAGGAGGATATGCTAACCGCAAGCTAGAACTCTTGAATGTAAACAAAGGAGGGCGGATTGATAAAAATATCAACCGTAACGATACCAAGTAGTATAGTATTAGGTAGATACTACAGTGGTTAGATCGATATTTTTTACTCTCAAAAAATCTTTAGTTTTTTTGGGGTAATGTTTACAAACTCAGGAAATAAGTCCCATTAGGGCACACAGGGCAAAAACCAAAGTATTTAAATTAGAGCCAATAGTATGATATAATAAAAACATTCCATTGATAATAATAATAATTATAATAGATTTTATTTGTAAAAAGCACTTTACATTGAGCTAACAACCTCAAAGTGCTACAGTGTATTAAAAAAATTAAATTAAAAGATAATAAAAATAAATAAAAATTATAAATTAGAACAGCCTAATAGCTAGAACTAGTTTGCATATATCTAAAAAAAAAAAGGCTTTTTTAAAGGCCTACTGAAATGCGATGTTCTTATTTAAACGGGGATAGCAGGTCCATTCTATGTGTCATACTTGATCATTTCGCGATATTGCCATATTTTTGCTGAAAGGATTTAGTAGAGAACATCGACGATAAAGTTCGCAACTTTTGGTCGCTGATAAAAAAAGCCTTGCTTGTACCGGAAGTAGCAGACGAGTAGCGTGACGTCACAGGTTGTGGAGCTCCTCACATCTGCACATTGTTTACAATTATGGCCACCAGCAGCGAGAGTGATTTGGACCGAGAAAGCGACGATTTCCCCATTAATTTGAGCGAGGATGAAAGATTTGTGGATGAGGAAAGTGAGAGTGAAGGACTAGAGGGCAGTGGGAGCGATTCAGATAGGGAAGATGCTGTGAGAGGCGGGTGGGACCTGATATTCAGCTGGGAATGACTAAAACAGTAAATAAACACAAGACATATATATATATATACTCTATTAGCCACAACAAAACCAGGCTTATATTTAATATGCCACAAATTAATCCCGCATAACAAACACCTCCCCCCTCCCGTCCATATAACCCGCCAATACAACTCCCTGCACAACACACTCAATCCCACAGCCCAAAGTACCGTTCACCTCCCCAAAGTTCATACAGCACATATATTTCCCCAAAGTCCCGAAAGTTACGTAAGTGACATGCACATAGCAGCACGCACGTACGGGCAAGCGATCAAATGTTTGGAAGCCGCAGCTGCATGTGTACTCACGGTACCGCGTCTGCGCATCTAACTCAAAGTCCTCCTGGTAAGAGTCTCTGTTGTCCCAGTTCTCCACAGGCCAATGGTAAAGCTTGACTGTCATCTTCCGGGAATGTAAACAATGAAACACTGGCTGTGTTTGTGTTGCTGCAGTCGGCCGCAATACACCACTTCCCACCTACAGCTTTCTTCTTTGCTGTCTCCATTGTTCATTGAACAAATTGCATAAGATTCACCAACACAGATGTCCAGAATACTGTGGAATTTTGCGATGAAAACAGACGACTTGATAGCTGGCCACCATGCTGTCCCAAAATGTCCTCTACAATCCGTGACGTCACGCGCTGACGTCATCATACCGAGACGTTTTCAGCAGGATATTTCGCACGAAATTTAAAATTGCACTTTAGTAAGCTAACCCGGCCGTATTGACATGTTAAGATTTCATCATTGATATATAAACTATCAGACTGCGTGGTCGGTAGTAGTGGGTTTCAGTAGGCCTTTAAAAAAAAGGGGTTTTAAGCCTTTTTTAAAAGCATCAACAGTCTGTGGTTCCCTCAGGTGGTCAGGGAGAGCGTTCCACAGACTGGGAGCGGCGGAGCAGAAAGCTCGTTCTCCCATTGTTCATAGCTTTGTCCTCGGAGGTTGGAGGAGGTTAGCCTGTCCGGAGCGGAGGTGTCGTGTGGAGGATTTGGGGGTGAGTGGTTCTTTGAGGTAGAGGGGGGCATTACCATGGAGGCACTGGTGGGTTAGTAGGGAGACTTTGTATTCAATCCTGAGTGGAACAGGAAGCCAGTGAAGGGATTTGAGAATTGGTGTGATATGGTCATATTTCCGCACTGTCATCCGGATCCTAGCATTGTTACACCACTAAACTGTCTTCCATTATAATTGTGATAAAACATTTTGATCATTTAATGATATTGAAATTATGAATGACCAACATTGGTGTCACCAATACTGCCCCTGTAACTACTTGGTATCGAATCAATACGCAATATAGTATCGCCCAAAACTAATGTAACGTATCCAAACAACGGAAGAATAAGTGATTATTACATTTTAACAAAAGTGTAGATAGAACCATGTTAAAACAGAAAGTAACCAGATATGAACAGTAAATTAGCAAGTACATTAATAATAATTTTGAGAAAATAATACAACCATAAATGACTTAATAAGTTACCACATATTGTACACCATAGCCCATTTAGGACCCTCTGTAACCTGTTTTGAAATGCTTCTATTATCATTTATATGCCAAATAGTATAGCGGTGATGTATATTGTAATTGCAAGAGGCTGCAATATATAGATTTTAGGTCATATCGCCCAACACGTTGGTCTGCATCCCGTGGCTCTGGAGCCACTTGTGGCTCCCTTAGATTTTTTTTTTAACCCCGGAGTAAGAAAAGTTTGTATTTTTAAGAGTTCTATCATTTCTGACTGTCTGTGAGGCCATCAGAAATGGGCAAGGAAGGCAAGTAAAAAAGACTAGAAGCCTGTGTGTTCAGTTTAGCTTCTTGAGTGTGCAATTCCTTGGCTAAGCTAACCATGAATACTTGCCAAAAAAGAAAAGGTTTAATGTCGTATGGACAGATAGCTTTTCCCATAAAATAAAAAGATTAAAACTTTTTAAAGTTTATAAGCTGTGTTAGGTTTTGCAGCTCAATACTATTTATCTTCCGTGGGAGACGCATCAAAATGCCTCTCTTGTCTCCCTTCCTTATCGTGAAGGGGCAGGAGCGCTAGCGTCAGTACAGCTTTAGCATTATTGTGTCAGTCAGCAACAAGTCAAATGGATGAAATACATTTTTATGCCAAAAAGGACAGAACCATGACCTTTAAACTGAGCTACCAAACTGTGATTATGGTGTATCGTTACACCCCAAAGTTAACAGCCTACATATTCAGATTTGTTTCACCTTGTTGGAAGACAAAAACAACATCTATTGGCTTAAATTAAAAAAAATGTCAGGGACAAGCTCACCAACCAGCTCATTCCCAAGGGAACTGGTGTGTTATTTGTGTGCTTCACAAGTCAGCCGGTAGATCAATTGATGTGACAGATATGATGCACTTAATAGCAAATACATCATGTGAAGTAGAAGAAACAAAGGACAGTATCATGACTTGATAGAAGCAGTAATGGAGCCTTGGCAGCATGTCAACAGCAGTATCATAAGTGACGTCACCGCTGACTGAAGTTAAATATATCCTGCCTTCTCTTCTGCTGGCACACTGAGTTACAGCGAGGCAGAGATGCTGAGTGAGGCTTGTGGCAGCCAGCAAAGCCACGTACCCTCTCTAACCTTTCTTACAATGACGTCACTGGCAAATATGCAAAAGAGCGCGCTGAGACAACGGAGGCTCTGGCAAGGTCGTAGTGCCGCAGAGCATCTGGACACCAGTGCTGTTGTCTGCATGTCAGGGTCCTACAAGGACGACACTTACCGGTAACACTACATCCATGCACTCTCATTTCCATAACACAACTTGTTGAACTCCATTCATACAGCAAAGGACATAGGTGCATATTCCCCCTTCCTCTCTTCACACTGATCATTTACACCCCCCCCCCCGACATGTTTTCCTGTCCCATCACTCCTTTGGCTGCCGTTAATAACATGCGAGAGAAACAAACGCATTACCGTATTTTTGACTATAAGTCGCAGTTTTTTCATAGTTTGGCCGGGGGTGCGACTTATACTCAGGAGCGTCTTATGTGTGAAATTATTAACACATTACCGTAAAATATCAAATAATATTATTAGCTCATTCACGTAATAGACTAGACGTATAAGATTTAATCGGATTTAGCGATTAGGAGTAACAGATTGTTTGGTAAACGTATAGCATGTTCTATATGTTATAGTTATTTGAATGACTCTTACCATAATATGTTACGTTAACATACCAGGCACCTTCTCAGTTGGTTATTTATGCCTCATATAACGTACACTTATTCAGCCTGTTGTTCACTATTCTTTATTTATTTTAAATTGCCTTTCAAATGTCTATTCTTGGTGTTGGATTTTATCAAATAAATGTCCCCAAAAAATGCGACTTATACTCTAGTGCAGGGGTGTCAAACTCAAATACAGAGTGGGCCAAAATTTAAAACTGAACAAAGCCGCGGGCCAAGGTTGAACAAATTAACCTTTTTGATATGGAGCCAAACAAGTTTTGCATTGAATATTGAACAAGCAAGGCTTATATAACTTTATAGTGACAGGCAATATCGAGTTTCAAATAATAATAATTAAAAAATATCAAATTTCATTTGTAATTAGTCAGAAGACAATCAACATTTTTCCCATTAGAAGTTCAGTAGTACCTCAGGATATTAGTGCCACAGCTTACTAGTGTTTTGGGGTACGAGCTGACTCTCGGCTAATTGTTATGCTTTAGGTTGCGAACAAAAATTCAGTTACGTGCCCCCCTATTGCTAGTTGGCGTAGTGAATGCCATGGTGAACCTCGTAAGATCCTACCAAAACATCTGGTGTCTTATTCACTAACATTAGCTTATAGCTAAAGATCGACATAACTTTGTTTTTGTTTTTCAAACAAGGAAGGTGAGCAGTAGCACTGCGAGTGTGCACTATGGGTGTCCCGATCTGATATTGATATCGGTCCGATATCAGCAAAGAAACAAGTATGGGATATCGGCTTGCATTTTAAATCTCGGATATAAGCGCTCTGTTATAAGCAGTCCTGGTTTTTGACATTAGCCGCTAGCGAGAATGCTATAGTGCGTTGAGGACACGTTCATTTTTTGACGCTGTAAATTTTCAGGAGACAGCTAGCATGTGTCATCAACATGCATTATCACAATATCACGAAAGTATTAAAAGCTCTATCGTTGGCTAAATGTATATCGTTATATCGAATATTGTCTATATCACGCAACTCTAGCCAACAACATACGAAAGCCACCCAGGTGTACTCCGCTACACTGGGCATGTACATGGAATTATGCCAGACCATATACCTCCTTTTCCAATCGTGCCAAAAAAGGGTGATTGTGCCATGCTTTATTTAGATATAAAGTGGGCCCAGGCCCGGTATGATTGGCGTAGTGTGAGTATGCCTTAGACACCTCAATACTTTCAGGTTCCTCCCTCACCTTCATTATTATTTAGCTGAATACAATGCAGAAGACACATGCTCGTCGACAGCACCGCTTCTGACTTTTGGAATCAAAGTCTTTGGGGTGCGTCCATTGAACTTTCCGTGAACTACAAGGGAGAAAGAAAACTTCCAATGCTTTGAAGCTAGTGTGTGAGCATGTCCACAATATGTACATAAACACCTACAGGACTGAAAATGTTGTGTTGAACAACCAGATGATGACCAAAGTTCTCCTTTGTGCCCCTGAATACATGAAAGGCATGATAAGCAAAAGATTGCAAATTTTCTGTCAAAGTGTGGAATGAGGCGCTCAGGTGGCACTGTATGGAGGAGGCTGGCGTAGTATTTAAAAACATGCACTATCAGGGCCTGATCTGCCTTACCTCCGTGGTGTGAAAAGACTCTCGTCCTCTTCATTTGTACACTTGGTTGCATGCTTGACTTAATATTAAAGTAGGTTTTGGAACGTGGCCCAAATACTTCCTGCTTCTTGACATTATTCAGTGTTAACAAGGAATTTGCACCGGGGGGGCATGAACAGGAAATGCAGGCTCAGGGCAAAAGAAGACCTTCTCCATTCTCTCACTTCCTCAGACTTTTTGCCTGATAGCAAAGTCAAAGAGGGCAAAGCGGGTGCTCATTTTAATATCCGTGTGGAAAAGTCAATCAGTGACTACAGACATGAGCCAAACCTTCTCGTCAAAGATGATTTTCCATACCATTAGCCATTCATAAATGCAGCAATTCGTTTAGAGTTTTTAAGTGAAAGCTTCAAATATTTGCGAACTTAAAGCATAGTTCTTGTCATGGAGAGGCAGAGACATGTCCATGTCCATGTCAAGTGTGTGTGTGTGTGTGCCTGCTAATTGATATCAGTGTGGCTCCATCACACCCATAAGGGCCATCAGACCCCACCGCTCCCTTTTAATGTGCCAACACGTCTCCGACAGACATACCGTTTAATCTCCTCTGAAGGGCTTCCTCTTGCAAATGGATGCAGTAAATCTGCTCATCCAGGTCCTCCAGGATCTGAAGAGGACATGAAATGGGTTATAATTAGGCCCAAAGTGGGACTGGAGAGATGGCAGATGGGAGAATGAGTCGGTGACGTATTTGTAGTCCTCTGCTGGATGCAGGAAGACCGCTTTCAGACTTGTGCCTCACTCTTTTAAAGTTCTCCTTCAAGAATTGGATTTGATTGTAGAAACATTTTCGAAGTAACATGTATATTTTCTTGGGCTGAAAAAAAAAACCGCGATTATAAGAAGTTAGGGATGTAATGATAAACTGTATTAATGATAACCGCTGTAGAACTCCTGAGGGTTAGTACTACAGTTTTGAATTACAATTATCAAAAAACCGTGATTGACCACTGCACTTTGATAAACTCACGGACTGACTGGCGCCAGCTCACTATCTTTAACGCCACCATGAAAACAAAAGACATTAACGTAATCTAAACTTACATTGTGTACATTAAACCTGCAAGCTTGAAACAAAGTGATTGTTCTATACTGGTGTTTTTACGGTGCGTTCAAGGACCGCTGAACACAGTAGAACGCCACCATGCCCGCTACAAATAATAAATATTAATAACAGTCACGCACATTTCACTTATATACATCTTAAAGTGCCACAGTAAAAAATAGTATTTAAAACAATAAAAGTTCAGCTATGAAAACAGATACAATACTCAAAGACTATCAGTGAAGCAAAAGAAACAAAACATGAAAAATTGTGGGTTTTCTAACAGTGTGTCTATTTATTTTAGTTATTTAAAGAAAAATAACTTAGTGAAAACAGTACCTTTTGAGCACATTCAACAATATCGCAATAATAATGACAACCGTTTCATCACAATTACCGTGGATGGATGGATAACATTTTCATATTGTTACCCCATACCGTCTACCAAGTTGTATTACCCTCGGTCCATCCCATAGTGTGGAAAGATGCAGCTGAGTTACAGTTGCATTTGCGCTACAAGCGGGTAAAAATTGTCAGCAAAAATGAACAAAGGAAAGGGTACATTGGATGGCAAGCCCAGCCCATAAGTCCCGGCAGGTCGCTCTTTCGACAAGAACAAAGCTGTTTCTATCTACAGTAGGGATGGGCGACTAGGCCTAAAATCCATATTGCGATATATATTGCAGCCTTTTGCGATAACGATATATATTATTTGGTGTATGAAACATTTCAAAACGGATTTCAAAGGCTCCTAATTTGGCTGCTGATGCTGTAACATATTGCATGTTCGAATACTTAACATGAATTTACAGGGGCAGTATTGGTCATACCAATGCTGATACTGATACTTTAAATGGTCAAGATCATTGAATGATTACATTTTTGATTGAAAACAATTGTAATCAGACAAAAACACAGGATGATGGTGTAACAATATCAATTATATATTCAAATTATTTCATATTGTTTATTCTGATTTAAAATTTAGTTTTTGCCCTCAAAGCCCTCCTGTGTCCAGGGATTTATTTCCTGCGTTTTTAAACAATAGCAAAAACAAAAAAATGTTGATGATAAAAAATATTTATCCAACCACTAGTATTGACTAGGGATGGGAATCAAAAAACGTTTTTTGTTCAGAACCGGTTCCCAGTGTATCAATTTCTTCGAATCACCTGCCAATTTTTCCAAACGATTCCATAACGTTTCCTGCGGGATGGAATGACAGCAGACAGCAACATGGCTCCCAAAAAAACCTCTGTGTTAAGATACCAGTTTGGCGCATTAAGGACATAAAATATGGATTGTTGTTTGGTAATGTAATCTGTGATGTTTCTACCTAAATAAATGCGAGAACATCAATTGAGGATTATGAATGGGGTTGTGGTTATTAGTTTTCAATCACAGTGTTCAGCAGGCTGATCGCCCAGCAATATTAGACTTTAGAACAACATAGAGAAGGTTAAGACACCATCATGCAGCAATATGAATATGATTAACTTGTATAACACGTGACGTATTGAATATCTGACAATCAAGGCATAACTGTAACAATCCACATTTCAGTGTTTCCCACACATTCATTTATTTGTGGCGGCCCGCCACGAAATAATTACGTCCGCCACAAATGGATTTTTCGGCTTTTGACTCGGTCGACCGCTCATAAAAGCAATGGGACTGTCTGTGAATGCTGCTTGTAGTTACACCTCAGGTGCAGTAGGTGGCGGTAGCCTACTATGCACTATGCAATAGCACTTAATTCACCTGGTGGGCCAGAAGAAGAAGAAGAAGAAGGGGGACGGACGGACGGACGGACGGACGGAAGGAATCAAAATACTCGCTGGCTACTTTTCATGATGGCGCTTCCTACGTTTCTACCTCAAACGTCCAAAAGCTGCTGAAAGCCTTGATCCAGGAT
Source organism: Nerophis lumbriciformis (assembly GCF_033978685.3). Lineage (NCBI taxonomy): Eukaryota > Metazoa > Chordata > Actinopteri > Syngnathiformes > Syngnathidae > Nerophis > Nerophis lumbriciformis. The sequence continues at coordinate 12,512,329 of NC_084554.2, forward strand.
GCCATGGGGGAAAAAACTTAAATGGTGCCTTTTGGCGACAGTTAGCAGCTTGGTGGCTCATAGCCGGCTAGCTAACGCTTGCTAGCGTGGTAGCATTGCTTCATTTTTACAGGTGTTATATGTAGATAGTAGTGATGGGTCCGGCAACACCGATGCATCGGCGCATGCGTCGAGCTCATAGAGCTAAACCCTGTGTCGGTGCGCGTACCGCTTTTAGAAAGTCACGTGACCAATCATGAGCTGTTTTGGTCACGTGACCGATACGCGAACTGTGTCGCACTGACGCCTCCTCTGTGCCCTGTGAGCGGGTCTTTTCTACAGCCGGAGAAATAATAACTAAGAAGAGAAAGCGTCTAAAATTGAATACGTTGGAAAAACTGTTTTTTTTTTTAAATAAAAATGTGTAAAAATAAATAAATAATAATTTCCAGGTCCACAAGCATCCTCATTCACAACACGTTCTCTTAGATTTCCATGTTATGATACATGTTCACATTATTTGACTGTATCTAAAAAAGACAAAAAATATATTTTTATTTAAATGAAGTTATGAAATAATCCTAAATGAAATACAATGACTTGGTTTATATTATTGTATATACTAGGTCAGTGGTTCTCAACCTTTTTTCAGCAATGTACCCCCTGTGATTTTTTTTTAAATTCAAGTACCCCCTAATCAGAGCAAAGCATTTTTGGTTGAAAAAAAAAAGATAAAGTAAAATACAGCACTATGTCATCAGTTTCTGATTTATTAAATTGTATAACAGTGCAAAATATTGCTCATTTGTAGTGGTCTTTCTTGAACTATTTGGAAAAAAAAGATATAAAAATAACTAAAAACTTGTTGAAAAATAAACAAGTGATTCAATTATAAATAAAGATTTCTACACCTAGAAGTAATAATCAACTTAAAGTGCCCTCTTTGGGGATTGTATTAGAGATCCATCTGGATTCATGAACTTAATTCTAAACATTTCTTCACAAAAAAAATAAATCTTTAACATCAATATTTATGGAACATGTCCACAAAAAATCTAGCTGTCAACACTGAATATTGCATAGTTACATTTCTTTTCACAGTTCTTTTTGACAGACATTTTAGTGACAAACCTGAGCTTGTGCTTCACTGAGTTTATGAACTTACATTCATATTTTGTTGAAGTATTATTCAATAAATATATAAAGGATTTTTGAATTGTTGCTATTTTTAGAATATTTTTTAAAAATCTCACGTACCCCTTGGCATACCTTCAAGTACCCCCAGGGGTTCGCGTACCCCCATTTGAGAACCACTGTACTAGGTCATAAAATCAGTGTCAGTTGAGTCGGTCCATAGGTTGCCTGTAGGGATTTTTAATGTCCAGCAGATGTCATTATTTAGTGACACAGTATCGACACAGTATCAATACAGTTTTGCAATGTGTCAAAACACTTCATGACGCCTCATCAACCCATCACTAGTAGATAGGTTATAGCTGCATCGCTCGCGGCTCGTCATATATTTAACGTTAATCCGTGATTTCACCGAGCGTTTCACTGACGGTGAGCAGCCTGACGCTGCTTCATTAACACCGCCGCTGTTTGACTCGTGGCCCGGGGCAGACGCTCGTAGTAACAGTCACGTGTTACAATACCGACGAGCTAACGTGTCCAGGTTATAACCCTGTTGTCAATAAACACACATGGACTGAAGCTAAATTGTCCACTGTCCACTGCAGCATGTGAATGCAATGAAAATAATAAATCTGAGCCAACCAGCTGTTAAAATGTTGTCCAGGTTAATGTTTTGGCCATTAAAGACCGTTCATTTCAAGATTTCAACTGTGATTGGGCTTTAAACAGGTGGCTGACCTGTTCAGATGAGTGTAACTGCTACTGGTCAAATAATGTGAAATAGCATTTAATTTTACATGTATGCAATGCCATTTAAATGCAATTATAGATAATAATAATAATAATAATAAATACTGTGTAGTGTTGTAAATAGTCAACGGGAAGGATTCTATTAAGATATAAGCCATGAGCACTACACAGCCAGAAAAAAACCTAGGCAGGACAAGTAGATTTGAGAAGTCAGGCAAGTAGAAAAAAACCTTAACGTTGAACCCTGCATGTGTTGAGCTGCTGCCGCTTAAGGTTAGACGGCACTGTACATAGAGCGGTTCTGCTCGTTAGTAATAAATTCTAATGTTGGATGTTCACTCCTTCACACAGATGAGTATAGAAAAATATTTTCAACGGCCGAAAAGGGCTCGACTTGGAGAGGAGGTAGGCCTACAGTTCGGACCACAGGTGCGACCTGTTCAGCAGCAGCAGGAGGAGGAGGAGGTTGACTGACTGTGGCAGGACACCTCTGCCTCTGTTTCACTTCATGTTGCTGGTAAATAATATGGTTGTAGTAGTAGGCTAAAGTTAAATTATTTAGTATTCACTAATTAAAGGGGCAGAGCTTTAAGAGACATTTTAGCTTTTATATTTTATAAGATATATTTTTTGTAAGAACCACAATTAATAAATATATTTCAGTGAATCACTAATTGTTCAAATCTGTATATAAATATGTACATAAAATGTTGTAATTATATTCCAACTCCGTGTTCTTCTTGGTCATCGCCGCTGCCGCCACTGCCACCCCACCCCCCCCTCCCCGCCCGCCCGCCGACCACACCACCACAAATAGATGCCTGTCCTGTGGGAAACACTGCATTTGGTGTTATTAATGCGCCAAGCTGGTATCTAAACATGGAAGTATAGTTCGACCCCTCTGAATGCTCCAGCAGCAGGGTATACAAAATCTGGCACAACACCGGCAGAGGACATTTTCTCTAGTGTTTTTTTTCTATTTTGTGTTGAGATGTTTACAAAAGCATGTTTAACAAACAAGCAAACAAATGGTGCAGTCCCATTTTTATAGTATTAAAAACTTTAAAATTATCCATAGAAAGTACACTTAAAATGTCGACCAATCTTTAAATGAATCGCAAATAATTATGAATTAACTACAGACAAAATGCGATAAATCTTGAGTCAATCAATTGACTGCCCCTAATATTTTCAATTTTGTGTGGCTTCAGAGGTGATATTTTTTAAAAGGCTTCCAAATTTTGAGATTCCGCTGAGTCAGTAATGCTGATGAATGACTTACTGTTGGTTTGACAAGTAACTGGCCCATGACTGTGAACATCCTTGACAATCCCACAGGAGTGCACACTAGAAGAACAACAACAAATGAGACATATACCCGAAGACACCACATACTGTACGTTTACGTGCACTGAAGTTAATTCTCAAAATAGTTGTGTCCCTCCATTTTTACACTTCAATGTGAAGTCTTTGTTTACAACCATTGTTGAACAAACATTTTGTTCCTCCTCAACACTAGAGGGTAATTTTATTCATTTCAGTTTGCTTAGCTATGTGGATGGAGAAAGAGAATCCTACATGCTCATAGCGGTCAAATATATAACAGCTTTCTACGGCTCCTACGGTGAGTCTGCAATGTTTCAATGTGTAGTTAGAAATCTGAGCTGAGGATGTAGTTGTGGCTTGTGCAGCCCTTTGAGAAACTTGTGATTTAGGGCTGTATAAGTAAACTTTGATTGATTGATTGATTGATAGAGGACATCCACAATTAAATAACCATTACTATGTCACTATTTAGAAACAAACTTTCTGAATTGAGCAAATTGAATTTAGAGATTACATTGTTGTTAGGCATTCTTGTCACTCACTAAAACATACTTTATTGAGAGAAATATATAGTACTATTTTTGTTACGTACCATCGTTATTGTTTGTACAAACCAAATACATTATTTTCACTCTTTTTGAATACAATAGTGACGTAATGATGCATTGGAGAGAGGACTGCTATGGTATCTTCCTCCCTTCTCAGTCAAACACACCATCAGCAGCTTTCCCATATTTTCATGGATAAACGTCCACCGTTAAGATATTATTTTACGTCCCTTGCTGGCATTACCTGCTTCCATACGCTGTAGACTACGCTCTAACTGCTTCACCAAGTCGACTGCATTCTCATTCATGTTTTTGATGATTTCTTTTTGTATTCAATAAATATCAAACACTTTTTTTGAGCACTGCCCTTCACACTTACTTTGTTCCCAAAGTTGAAAAACAAAGATATGTCTATCTATAGGTATAGCTAGTAAGTAACATTTTGTTTTGGTTACAATATCAGTTTATTTTGAACATGCATACATATTTACAGTTTCACATTTCAACTTGTCCGAAAAGCATTATAAGGAAGCAGAGCTAATTTAACCGTACCACTTTTACTGTCATAACAAATTTTAACATGTGTGTTCACTTCCTGTAGTCAATCTGTAACACAAAACATAAATAAATAATAAAGTTGACATGAAAAGATAGTTAACAGTAGGTTGTTGCATAATTTTTTGATTTAATTTCTCATTTTTCCAATAAGGTTCATACCTGTACTTTGTACACACTAAGTTTGAACAATTTCTTAAACCGGAACATATTAATTGGTTGTTTGAGTTTTTTGCTCCATCCTTTCCATAATTTTAATAAGATATTAATAAGGAAAAATTAATAAGGTACAACTTAATAAGGTTTTAAGTGTTGTATGCACATACATACAGTATGTTAAAGGGGAACTGCACTTTTTATTTTTATTTTGCCTATCATTTACAATCCCTATGTAAGACAAGAACACGTCTTTCTTTTTTTAATTAATTCTAATTTGTAATATATACAAAATCCAAAAACCGCTAACAATACCCTGTTTACATGTTGTGACCTAAAAAATTAACCAAGTAATAGCAATATTGCTATTGAGAGCGCTAACGAACGCTGAGGAACAACTTTTAGCGGCTCTGTGATAACAGAAAGATAACTAACTACTAAAGCTATTGACATACTGAGTCAGTGAGCCTATGAATTGGTAAAGGTTAATTCAAGATTATTGATCATGTCTCCCACTTGGATTGTAAAATGTTGTGGCCATAAACTGAGCAAGTGGTCAACTTTGACATTAATCCTATACCCGGAGATCACTCAAAAGACACAAAGACGCCTGTTTGCGTAACGACTATAACTAATTCTTCATCTAAACGATAATATATAAACATTCCATCAGTCGTCATCCCAGTGAGAGCAGATATTATAAAGTGATTGTTTTATTATGTTCAAAGTTTTAATTTCTTGTTTAGCACCCACCAATAGTGCTACTTGCTGGATCTGCTTATCACTCATCTTCAAAAACGTTTAGCTGATCCTCTGTATATAAAATATAAGGTTCCAGATTATTATTTGCCCCCAAGTAGTAGTAGTAGTAGTAGGAAATAGCTAACATTGTGATGCGTCTGTGCAATTAATGCGGCGCCCTATGCTTAAAATTACCAAAATACATAAATATTACATGTTATTATTAATGTGCCAGTTACTAGATCACATACAGTATATACCGATACTTAGTGTTAGGTTATGTCGGTCTTGAACACCAAAATGCAGAGATGGCAGGCGTAGCCCAGGTAAACATCATTTTGTTAATGTCAAAACACAAAGTAGCTAAAGTGCAGCTTGGAAGTGCACCGTGAACATGCACTAACAAGAAACAGCAAACAAGAGTCTATGATCGAGCCCTGAGTACAGGGCAGGCTGGTTTATAAAGGAGCCTGATTGGCTACATGAAACAGATGAGTCCAGATTGCCAATCAGGGACTTGTGAGGATGACAGCGCTCAAGCCAGAAGAGTGGGGTGAAGGCAAATAGGAAGTAAAATGAAAATAAAAGCGCAGGAAAGGAACTTAATACAGAAATAAGGAAATATACAAAATAAAGTTAGGCCTGACATCACAGGTCCTGACATACAGCATGTATATAAAACGTTGATGGAGGTTTTTGGATGTTTTTTGAAGCGCTTTATCGGCGGAATAGAGTGAATCTATTACCTCCATTGAATGTTGACTCTTGCTAGCGTTTATTTACAAGTTAGAATGCATAAAAAAAGAAAAACATGTGCTTGTCTCACATAGACATGATAGACAAGAACATGATAGGTTATCTAATGCTAACAGATATGTAATGCTAACTAACAGATGTTAAAGTGACTTCCAAACAGTTGCTTTCAACCTCAATTCATGCAATAAGTCAGATTTTTTCAGTGCATGTAAACATACTGACTTGATCAAATGTAAGGAAAAGGCTTACTGAGTAACAGCAGTCCTCCCATCAGAGATATACAGGAGTACAAGTACGGTAAGTAGAACTCCCAGAGATCTACAATGACAAATTCTCTATTCATTTATTATAATTAAAAGGAACAAAACACTTCTATATGGATAAAAACGTTAGGTTGATCCCTGTAAAAGAAATGTTCATTTAGTTTGATCAAAGCTAAACGTGTCATTCAGTAGGAAGAGAGAACGTACCGTAGAGCGACTCCATGCTGGCGGCATCATTGTCAATGAGAGCTGACGCCACCCACACGATCCCCAGGATGAGCAGAGCCAGCAAGAAGAGCATCACAAAGGTCTCTAGAACGCGCGCCTTAATGCCCTGGTAGACAATACACAAAGAGCAATCAGTATTTGAAAAGTCATAAACATCAGATGTCATGTTTTTATTTGGCCTGACGTGCCTCTTCCTCCCATCCAGCCACACGTTCACAGCGCACACACATGACACAAACGCTCCCATGGAGGCCTGGGTTAAACAGCTTTTTTATACACACATATTGCGCTCTATAAAGCGGCTCTAATGGCCGTTGGCAGAGGTGAAATGAAAAAAGAAGGGGGGCATGAAAGCCGGCCGGGTCAGCTACTGTCTGCGATCAAGAGCAGGCCTCCCATCTGGGGCCGATTAGGAGCTCCTCTAGCACCGTTGTATCCTGGGTCGCGCAGACGAGAGGCTTTTGGGGTAATTTGGGTTTTCCGGGTCACAAACTGCTGAGTGGTTAATAAAGTGGCCCTCTACCTGTTCACACAGTTTCCATTCCCCCCACTGCTGGAGAACCAGGCTGTCTCACGCGGCAAGATGGATAGGCGCTGGTGTAGACATGTCAGCTCGGCATCCAGGCGCATGCTACCAAGGGCGCTCTGCCTAAATTGGCTGCACATGAGCAATTTGTTAGCAGCTAACAGAGATGGCCGTGTGGTCACTGTTCAGCGTTTGCGCAAAGGGGGTCTCCATTTGAAAGTTGCCCCTGCTAATCATGAGCTAGCCTTTAAAGAGTGCAAATCGTTTTAAGTTGTGCAAACTCAATCACACATACTTTTTTCTTCATTTTCTTTTACAATCACCTGTGAAGTGCAGACCTCCACCAAGGCCATACAACCAAGTTGTAATTCCTGCAACTTGCTCGTGCTAGGATTTGTCATTTCACAGTTTGGATAAGCTTAAGCTTATCATTTGCCTCTCAGCTCTGCTTCGACAGTGAAAGCCCCAACAAAAGTAGAATTTTATAGAGCCAACAGAAAGGAATGCGGGCAGGTTGTGGAGTGCCACAATGTGGCCAAGCTGGACACTGCAGTCACCTGACAGGCAACGTTGAATGGGCGAGTGAGGGAAGTGAGCAGGCATGAAATTAGCCTGATGAGAGCTGATGACAATTCTACTCAGAAGAAGCCGGCTGGTAGCGTCCATGAAGATCTATATGCGCATGTCTGACACGAGAAATGAACTTGACCTTGTGCTGATTTGCGCAACCAAGCGCCTCACAGGGTGGAGTGCAGTGTGAAGACAAAAAGAGGACATGGTGAGCAAGCGACTGGCGGAGGAGAGAAGTCGGCGTCTGAGCACATCTGTCTCCCAGGAGAGGAGCGAGTAGAGGTGAGAGAGAGGAATGCTTTCAGGGACCGCAACCACGTCCCACACACGCTCTTAAGGATGCACCAGGACGGGAAGGAGCCACGGAGAGGCCGGCGGCCGCTCAAGCACACCGCTCCACCTTAAAAGCGCTGGCCATGCCATGCTGAAGGTGTATTCCCTTTAGGCCTCTCAATCATTTATAAACCTCAAAACATTAGCCATTCAGATCATTTAGGGCAAAAGCAATTCTTGTCTATGGTACTATCAGCCCTACGTTTAAACCCAAAGTAGTCTCTTTTAATCTTGTCAGCAACTCAACTCAGCTTTGTTCTTACCAGAAAGCTTTTTTTTTTTATGATGGTTTATAAATAGGTAGGTTCAATGAAGACGTCGCCCATCAAAACAAAACTGTCAAGTGGTAAAGGCTGGCAGCAGAAAGAATAAAAAAAGGAAGTTTCTATTCTTGCCATTCTAATTGTGTAGCTGAGGCTAAATATAGTGGCTCTGAAATATTCAGCATCCCCCGATCCTCGCTGTGACATTGAGCAAGGGGCTGGTTAGCAGCCGCTTCATTGTACACCAGCGGAACAACTTCCAAGAAAAGTGTGTATGGATGGATCAGAGGCCAAAGTAACCACAACAAGAAACTTCCATTGCTGCTGCAGGATAACTGAAGCATGATCCGACATGGACTTTAATGTCAATGTTGTCTGGACAATGAAAGACAGTTTAGCTTCCGAGTTGCAGCCATCAATTCTTAGCGGGTCAGCAGGCGGTGGCAGAGATCATCCCATGGACCGTCCTTCTGCTGGCTGTCAGAGGCGTGTGGAACAAGGGCCAAGAGTGTAAGTGAGGAAGGGGGGAGCTAAAGACATGCCAGATGCCAGAGGACCTTATTAGCGCATCGTTCAAACTGAGGGCCGCACTACAATGGCCGTGTGGGAGACGCAAAGCAGGGGACACGGACGCTAGCCTGTAAAAAAAAAAAAAAAAAAAAAAGCCGCTCAGTGGACTTCTAAAGTTTCTTAATAAGACTTCTCAAAAACCACGGCAGCGCATGGAAAATTATCAGCATCACGTCGTATTGTTCAAACATGACCGCTGACAACTAAAGTGACCACAGCCTGTTTTGATTACAAGTAGATGTTAGGTCGAGGAGCATGAGAGAAAAAACATCTTAAGTTTCTTTTCATCAAGAGGTGACCGTCAACAAACATGCTCTTCACTAATCAATCAATCACCACAGCCTTCAGTTGTTGTATGCCTCAATGCACAAAGCAAGGTCCATAAAGACATGCTAGAATGACTTTGGTGTGGAATAACAGGTCCAACATTAGAGGCCTCTGACCTCAGAAGGACAATAAGAAGAGGAGAAGCTAATGTATGTGATGCCTACACTTCCTGTAGGTGTTCTCCCAGTGTTCCTTTTAGTTAGCTTGTATAATCAATGATGTCTTGATTTAGAGGAGCTATGGGACGCTGAAGCAAAACTGAATCATTCCAGAAGGAAGAAAGGAAAAAAAACCTGAGTAACTCGCTTGCTCTTTTTTTTTTTTTTTTTTTTTTTTTACAATTCCAGGCTCAAGCTAATATGTTACCAAGGCAACCAACATTGTAACGGACAGCTTTAGGGAGACATTGTGACCTTAAAGAAAGGTATGTAAACACCACTTTATATTCCCGGCTGGCCCTGCCGAAAGAAGGCCTGGGAAAAATGTCTGCATGTTCAGGAGATTTGAAATAAATATCCAGGCCCCCATTGTGGAGCGCCAACAAAGACGAGTATCTTAGTAACACCACGCCAGACGTTTTCTTGCCCCTCGCCCCTCCCTCCACAATAAACACACTCCTCATCATCGGCGGGTTGAGGCTTAGGATGAGATTGATGAGGAGTTTCTTTAACTGCCAGATGAAACCTGCTGGCCCTCTGCTGGGTCAGTCAGGGGGTCACGCTCGTTCCAACTCCTTTCACCATCAAACACATTTCAACACTGACCACACTGCAGTCAAGCACTTTCTCATCACACGCATTGGTCTGGGCTGATAAATAAACAATATTATTGCCAGCATTACTTGGAGACTAAATTACGCACAAATGCAATCACAATATGTAACACTAATAATGCAAGTACCCATTTAAAATGCAATCAACTTTTATTTTTAATTATTATTTTTTATTATTGTAAATGGAATCAATCTCTGTTAGTAGAAATTGCACATCAATAAATATTGAACATCAGTTTTCCCGAGTTGGAAAAACTGGATTGGTGTGTTTGTTTTATAGTCTTTTTTTTTCTTTCCGTCATTTTTAAACAAATTCAGCACACTTGCTCGTCCATCAGTGTTGATGAGCTCATCTTTCTCATTCGGTTTGAAGCCAAAATATTCCTACCATATTTGGCTTTGCGATCATTGTTTTTCCTCCTAATTTGTTTTTACTCGTGAGTTACAATGAGTGTGGCTCCGTCCGTGCATTCTGTGTGTAAATTAGTGGTCCCGACACCACCCCCCCGGGACTAAGATTGTGGATGTTTGACGAGAGGTTTCATGCTAATTCTGCTATTGAATAAGCATGCTCAGGTGCTGACACACAGTGAACCCTCTTGCACACTGATTAAAAGAGAGAGACGAAGAAAACAAACACCGATATTAATCGATGTCAATTATTTATCAATGCGGGCAAAGTTATCCAGTTAATTTTCATTTATCGTTCAATAATTAGATGTTTATGCCTACTTTAAATAATAGCACTACAGCAAGGATCAACTAAATTGTTTTGGGGGCCACATTTCCAGAAAGCTAAAGATCGGGGGGCCAGACTTCTCCCTTAACTGTTAGTCTTATTTTGTATATTCTGGGAAATCATCTTCTACAGTCGACATTTGATTTTGGTCTATTTACAGTGTCAGAGTTACAGGAGCACTCTGCTGTTTTTAAGGACCTTCTGCAAAAAAGTAAGACAAAGATCTTGGATCTGACTATAGCAGTCTAATGTTTTAAGAAAAATGTGAGTCACATGTTTTTTTGAACTGAACTTGTGGGCCACCAGTTGAATAGCCCAAATGATAAAAAATAATTAAAATGAAACATTGAACAAGACTACTAGTATAACTAAAGACCGCATCTAAATTAAACAAGCTACAGCAACACCGTAGTTCCTAAAAGTACATTACAAAAAAACTGCTTAAAAGGAGAAGACTTGAAGGGGTGCCTTGAGGAACGCCTCAGTTATATGTAAATCACAAATTTGAGCTGCAGTGTTCTATGTTTGCTAGCAATATCAAAATGCCAATGTGTTTACCTCTATACAATAGAAGCACTGTTGTGTTTTCAGGAATTTGCTGCAAAAACGTTTGTCTCCAAAGTTTTGAACTGAACTCGGCATTGTGTCATTCATGGGCCAGATTTGGCCCCCGGGCCGCCAGTTGAAGAGCTGTGTTCCCTTGATTATTACATTCTAGATCCCCCTGTGGTAGGTGAATTTCCACAAAGTAGGGACACTATTTTTTTGATGATTTATATTACTATATGCATTACAAATCGTTATAAGCCCTTTAGACACACTTATAAACACTTCCTATAAATACTTCATACACTCTAAAAGCAATTGTAATTTTAACATGAAACTTTAATGCATACTCAAATCTTAAAGTAGTAAGTGGTAAATCCGCGATGCACTGAAACCGCAGTCAGTGAACCGTGAAGTGGCAAGGTAAAGCTATTCCTTTCCCATCTCTTTAAACTGTCACCATCACACTACTTGCATTAACTTGGGAGAAGTGTTCCAAAAAAAAATTGAATAGATACAAATATAGTTAATCAATAAGTTAATCCTCTGATGTTACCATCTTGTTTGGGGCACAATCTCCCCACAACTGGTTTGAAGTATGAATCGTACAAGCTTAGGGTCATTCGACTTTCAAGGTTCCACTGTACTCATTATTGGGGAGAAGTAACCACAAAGGAGGTTAGCGCACATGTGCAAGCTAGCAGCTTGTTTTTAGTAAATATAGCTGCAAGATATCCCACTCATCACTCGTCTGGTAATGAAAGCTTCTATTAATTGCATGACAATAAATAGAAAAAGTTTGTGCCAAGTCTTAAAAGTCTTCGTCGGAACACGCGGTCGTCATGATAAGGCCATCTTCTGGTAGTGCTTAAAACATGAAAAGTTCACGCTTTTAATAAGGAAAAGGCTGTGGACTAAAAGTTATTTTGACAAAATGATCCTGAACTGAAGAATGACCTTTAAAGCTCTTCTGTGAGCATTTGAGCACCCGGCAGTAAAAGAAGGAGACATTTTACAGCAGCAAATAAAGCTTGGATCATAACATCAAGTCACACTGATACATCCACAATTTGGACAATTTGTTACACGATGAATCACTCCAGAGAATGAGGTGAACAGTTAAAGCTTAAAAAAAACGCTCAACGTTTCCATCTTTGTCCGTCTCGTGGCGTCTTTTAGTGCGTCGTCAAAGGTAAACGCGGCCACATGAAAAGGCTGACTCGCGACATTAGCCGTTAAATCCATCATTGGCTTCATTTCCGCAGTCAGAGGGAGCTCCCTGTGCACAAGCTTGAAATGCGACATAAAACCTTACGACATTGCGCTCGCATACCGATATTGGCATAGAGGCGTATTGTGGCAGTATAACAAAATCGTACTTAATTGCTGTTAGCTGCATGATTAACTGATCGGTTTGCTGAAAAGGGAGTCCGAACTCCACCCCTTTATTAGCACATATATCTATATTTTTACATACATATACATCGTCTACTATTATTGTAGGGCACCCACCAACAAGGTCCAGTTAGTTTTAATGTTATTAAAAAATATATATATAGCGCCCGATTACAACAGAAATGAGTTTAAGGTTACCTTTCATATACTGTGGAAATGATCCATATATTATCTTATCAAAATAACTACCGTATTTTTCGGACTATAAGTCGCAGTGCGACTTATACTCAGGAGCGACTTATGTGTGAAATTATTAACACATTACCGTAAAATATCAAATAATATTATTAGCTCATTCACGTAAGAGACTAGACGTATAAGATTTCATGGGATTTAGCGATTAGGAGTGACAGATTGTTTGGTAAACGTATAGCATGTTCTATATGTTATAGTTATTTGAATGACTCTTACCATAATATGTTACCTTAACATACCAGGCACCTTCTCAGTTGGTTATTTATGCGTCATATAACGTACACTTATTCAGCCTGTTGTTCACTATTCTTTATTTATTTTAAATTGCCTTTCAAATGTCTATTCTTGGTGTTGGCTTTTATCAAATAAATTTCCCCAAAAAATGCGACTTATACTCCAGTGCGACTTATATATGTTTTTTTCCTTCTTTATTGTGCATTTTCGGCCGGTGCGATTTATACTCCGGAGCGACTTATACTCCGAAAAATACGGTAAATGGCTTTATCTTACTTACATGACAGCATGACATTTCTGTCCCTACATGGTTACGTTCACCATTTATCAGCGCCTGACACATCTTTAATACCTATGCCAGGAGTTTATGTAATCCTTGGTTGGTTTGTCTATCAGCAAAATAATTTCAAAAAATATGGGTGGATTTTCATGAAACCTTTAGAAAATGTCCAAAATAGGATAGGGAACAACTGATTAGATTCTGAGTCGGATACAGATAATTTATACTACTTAACATTGCGTTTACGTTTCTGTGTGTGTGTGTGTATGTGTGTGCGTGCGTGCGTGCGTGTGTGTGTGTGTGTGTGCGTGCGTGCGTGCGTGCGCGCGTGCATATGCTTGTGGCCCCACGCAGACAAAGACAGTGGAGACAAGAGTGTTCATTCTTCGGTTTCTTTTATTCCGCAATTTCTGAGTTGCAATCACGTGACCGAGAGGCACTTTCAGGTTTCAGGCGATGGTCTAGAGTCCCATTAAGCTAGTGGATTTATACACTCTTAAGAAAAATAAATTTTTGAAAGATTTAAACCATTCATCATCACCAAGACGTTACTGCTCGCCTCAACCTCACTTCCTTTGACACTTACAAGGATTTAAAGAAGAAAAGATTGAAGGCACATCATGTATTTACATCTTGGGGGTCCACAAATTAAACATTAATTTGTGAAAGACAAAGTTGGACTTATTCGTGCATCCGTAACTACCGTATTTGATTGACATAACGAGTGCCGTGCTGCTGTGATCCTGATGCTAATGAGAAAAAGGATATGTTTGTTTGCAGTAGATTTTTGCTACTAATATTAGTCTAATCTACAATTCATGTCTGCAGTTGTTTTTATGGCATGAAGTTCATATTTTGTCTCATTATTTAGCTATAGATATCCCTGTTGTTCAGCAATGTTTTCTGGCAATATATAGATTCAGTATATGCTGTTGATCTACGAGAACTGTATTCATCTAGTTTATTGATACTATTAAGGATATTTTCTTGATGCTAGCGAATATCACCAAAGACACTATAATGTGGTCACCTGTGTCAAATAAAGCACTTGGCACAACCACTAGGCTTTTAGTTTCTATTATGAAATTCGACAACGAAAATACAGCAGATTGGACCAACAATTACAATATTTATTATTAGCACCTAACATGACGTTAGGTGTTTGTAGTTATATTTAGGCAAAGCAACCACAAAAGAGCACAAACTAATGTGATCTATTGTCCTTTCTTCACAATTAGTTCTGCTCTCAAACATTAATAATATAGTAGAGAAACACAGAAAGTTTCTAAAACAATTAAAATGTTCAAACAAACATTCGACAAAGTAATAACTGCAGACACGAGCATGGTCCAATTGTATTCCACAAGATGATTAAAGTGACATTTTTAAGAGCCATTTCCTTCGACGCACTTTCGTTTTTTTCCCTGACTTTATTACTTTTATGAACATCTTATTTCGGGACTCTATGAAAGCTCTTTCCTATCTGTCTATTTGAACGATTGAAACACCAAAGAACAGAACAGCAATACAGCATTTTCTGCTCAAACTATACTCACTCTTACTTGTTTTAATGCTATGCTCAAACTGGTTGACCATCGTGAGAATTAAGCTGCGAAGAAGGAAAACGAACATGACGTAGTGTGCAACCAAGCCATAGATAACTTCAGGACGGATTTTCATTACCTTTCAGGAAATGTCTGAAATGCGCTAAAGAACAAGTTTTCTACCACGTTACTTAACGTTTACGGTAGAAGCTTTAACTTCTGTGTGTATGCTTGCAGCCCTGCCAGACACACAAGAGAAAAAGACAGTGGATGACTGTCAAGAGACTTAACTCTGTTTATCTGATAATGCAATAAGTAACTCAAACTTGCGTTATGGGCACAATTTGTTGAAACTTTCAGGAAATGTCTAACATGGGTTAAGGATTCAATTTTGGGGTTGATTTGAATCACTGTCGAGATTCAGGACTTTTTTACTATTGGGAGGTAGGGCCTGCACTGTTAGTCCTTTTCTAACTTTGACTTGAGATTATTTTAAAGTCTCTCTTCCATGCTGTTATGGCATTTGTGAAATGTAAATGGAAGAGCAATTGTATGTGCGTGCATGTGTCCGCCTGTTTGTTTCGTCGACCACATCTGTCACAGTCCACAGAGGCACACACACACTCTGAAAGCAATTACTTTGAGTTGGCCTTCTTGGGCACATGTTTTTCATACATTACATACATTCGTTCTTACCTTGCATACATTAATACACAAATAAAATATAGATATGTGGATCATCGATGTGCAGCTTTGAACAGCGCTGGCTTTTAAGCCCCTTTATGTAAGACTGGTAGCAAGAAACAGAAAGGAGAACAAAAAGCCAATGAGGCCTCACTTCTCAGATTCCCACCCTCCACTGGAGAAATTGGGCCTAAACAAATTAGTGTGGAAAGGAACCAAAAGAAACTACAGTACATACATTATATGTCCTTTTTGCCAGAGGACATAAAGCAGGGCTGTTTCAAACTGTGTCACAGTGTCAAGGTGTATTAAAAGTAAATCTTCTATTGTGCTGTCATGTCGCTGACACTTTATGGACATTTGGAACACGAGCCCCCAGCCTCTTTTTTTCTTCTTAAGGCTGGTTGTGGCGGTGGTAGGGAGGGTAATCAATTAAACGAGGAAGTTCGCCGAGCCTTACAACTCGATTATTAGCCTGTCCTTTTGAAGTTTTATTTTAGGGGGGGGGGGGCGACAAGGAATCAGGCTTTAAATCAGCAGTGTTGAAGCGTTTGCAGCCTATGGCCTTATTGGAAGCCTTGTCAGGACGTGGCGCTGGGCGAAGACCAGATTCAGACTTTCATGCTTAATGAGCTTTGTGTGCTGGTGCTTAGGGTCAGTGGCATGAGTCAGCGAGAGGGCAAGGACCGGGCACCTGCTGCCACAAGCAGAGCATACTCAAACGTTTAAAATGTCTTGTTTCTACCTTTTTAGATCCTGCAAATCCCTCCGACTCCAAGAAGAAATAGGCAAAGGGCATCAGGACAAAGAGGCAAAGGTTGGAGAAGAGGGACACCAGATTCCACAGACCTGGACAAAGTACATTATTGACCAAGTTATTACAACATTTCTCCAGGGTTTCAGTTCAATGTTATCAGAGCTCACAGGCAAGGCTTTCACTTTGGAAGAAGACTAGCCTCACTATGTGATGGACTCTAACGCCCTCCGGTGGCTAAAGTAACACAGCACAACAACATGGTGTTGCTTTGGCTTCGCTCTGGTTATGCTGCATTCATGAACCCTATTAAGTCTAGAATATCACACTAAGAGTTGAAAACTTTACAATAATTATCTGGAGACAATTACTATTTACTTGGTTTTAGAATAGATGATTTGGCTCTCATACTATTGGTAACCACAAAGTACAAACATATTACAGCATCAGCTTCATAGAGGTTCAATTGCACTAGTCGTCCTTCGTCTCATCAAGCTGGGAAGGTTGGTTTTACTTTTTTTAATCAAATCCTATGTATTTCTAGCCAAAATTAAGCATTTTCCGGCATAAAAATTCCTAAACTAACTAAAAATATATTTCAGTAATATGAGACATCGTACGTTAATCAAAATACGGATTTTGGCTGCCACCATTCAACAAGGGTGATCGTCGGCGATATTAATACTGGGCTCCGCTACATATCAAATCTTGAAAACTTCTGAAGTGGCTCCCAACTACGCCTGACGCCATTGTGTATAGTCACAGAGTTCCATGACCACGCCGAATGACTTTAACTGGGCTTTACCCAGGCGGCTGCGGCCAGTCACTTCGTTTTACTTCTGTCCTCAGCGTGCGTTAAAGACTGCACCACTGTTATTAATTATTATTATTTTATTAAATGGTGACGGGTGTGGACTAGGGATAGGAAGCGAAAACCGGTTCTTGTTCAAAACCGGTTCCCAGTGTATCAATTAGTTTCAGCTTGTAAATCTAAACAAACATTTCCACTATATTTTCTAGGCAGATGACAAAGATTCTTAAAAGTTTTTAAAAATGTGATGAAATGTAACATTATTGTGTAATTTCCACATGTTTGATTTTGTTAAATTCTACAGAAAATTGTATTTTAATTTATGTTCAAAAGTTTTTTTTATGCTATGTGCCTCTTAAGATCTCACTGTTGGCTTTGTAAGGTCTCGTTAGCTCTAAACTAAACAAAATTGATGCTAATCCATCTATTTGTTTTTTTCTCTCTTCCATATAAGAATCGATAAGAGAACCGAATCGTGAAACAGAATCGAAAATGGAATCAGAACCGGAAAAATCTTACCAATTCCCAACCCTACAGTGGACCGCTGCACAACACGCTGTTTTGCTTGTCTTCTTGGAGTCCCACTAGCAGGACAAACAGTTAGCCATTGTGCTAAATAGAGTCTGGAGATCCTCTTCCCAACTTCGCTCCATTCATGCATCCCCTAAATCAGCGCGTGTGTATTCATCCGGGGGATAGAGAAATGTAATTGGATATTGCACACGAGAGTACAATCGTTACACTATACTTTTAAATTTTGCAATTATTCCTTGTACAACCGTAAGATTGAACATACACACTTACGCTGAGAATCGAAAAGGGATTCGTTCATAAAAGTGTCATGTCAGCAAAAAAATATTTTTTTACTTTGAATGCATGAACTTTAAAAAAAACTTCAGATCAATCTATTGCTGGAATGTTACTGATGTTACGTCCGGCTCACGTCCCGGACGCCCACTGAATACGCGTGGTGGTCAAGCTAGCTCCGTTTTCAATGGGTACTCAGCGCCATTTTTCTAAGAAAAAATGCCCTATTCTTGTGTTGTTTTCGACTGTTTAAATTGCGAAAAGGATAAACCTTTCTTCTTAAACACTTTGCTACGAGTGTTTTGAAAAACCAGCAAATGTCAGCAAAACCTAAAAGAGTTTTTACCAAAGGCAGCAATCATAAATGAACCTTTCAGCACATACACAACATTGACATCTATAGTTATATTTTGATAAAGACAGGGAAAACACACTACTCTTAAATGGCGCGTGCTACAGCAGTAAGTTCAGGAAAAATTATGAAATACAACCTTACCCGAGCAAAAATCATGCATATTTATCCGGGAGAGTCTTCATACAAATTTCCTTGACCCAGCCAAACACAAAAAAGTTGCAGACCTCCATGCTTTTACTAGTTTCCATCTATTTTGACATGTAGAATGCCGTCTGGAGCACAATAGTTAGATATGCCTTAGACCGTGACCGACATATAATCCTTACTCTCACTCGACAAATCAATTTTTTTTAAATATAATTCCATTCCGTAGTTGAATTTTTTTGCTCGTATTGTCTTTTTGCAGGAAAATTTAAGCCTCTTTAATACTCAGATAGTTCGCGTGCTGCTTGCTGTACAACAGCTATCTTAGCTTTGTTGACCACCACTGGTTTTCACTTCCGGGAAAAAGTCACGTGTCGGAATACAAGCAATAGATACAAAGTAAAAAAAAATGTATGGCCTTTTTGTAAAAAATACACTTTTAAAATAAAAAAATGCAAAATACGCAATATTTCTTATAAAAAAAATAAGTTGTAGAGTAAGATTTGATACAGTGGGAAAAAAATATTATTCTGAGCTACAATGCCAGAGAAAGCAGACAGGACTTGGTTAAGTTTATTGAGTTAACACAAATTTTGGGTCATGGTTTTCCGGTGCTACCTGGTGGTTAAGGGGAGCAATTACACCAAAACAATATTTTCTTGTTTTTAAAATCGGCAAGAATAAGATTAATTCAGTTTTCATGGAAAAAGCATCGCAATAAACTGGTATGGCAGTCTGTTGAAAAAATAGCAGTTACAATGGGAGTCAATGTGGACAAAAGAGGTCATCAGAGAAGGTGTGTACACTTTGTTTATATACCAGTCAAACAATGTTACAAAAATCCCCACAATGCACTTTTGTTTTTTCAAAAACCAAACTTAGTAGCGATATTTTAGACAGCGAACTTTCAAACTGAACAATCATATAATATAAGGCACACGTGTAATGCCCGCTTTGGGGCCGAGGGTTGCACAAGTGTTAATTAATATGCATGTTTCACTACAAACAATCAAATGTATGATTAGGTCAAGCAAGGGTGTCCAATTGATGACACGCGGGCAACCTGTGGAACATGGCTATTTGTTTATGGCTGTGAAAAAAAACATCAAAATCTATGCATAAGCTAAAGGCATCATTTAATGAGAAAAAGATCAAATGTGAACACTAATTAACAAAATAAATAAGAACTGTCTTTTAATATATGGATAACGTTTAATTAGCCCTTTTAGTAAACTATTTATTTACAAATTACATGACATCACGGCCCCTATGTCCCCATTACCGCAAGTGGATTGCCGACCTGTGGAAAACACTATGTTTTAATATTGATAAAAATATCAGTCATTATTATTTTGGCCCAAATAGTGCAGTTATAATTGGCCACTCGATGTGACCAAACCCATCTGAGTACGATGTTCAGTATCGTGGCCTCTGATTGGCTCAGCCTCAGACAGCTTTACTACCGTATATGAGTGTAAAAGTGAATGTATGGGTATTATTTCATGTCTTGATGGCTCTCATAATGTTAAAAAAAACATTTATTTGTAAACAGTTTTTTTATGCTCTGGCTATAACAGAAATGTATTTGTTAGGTCTACAACTAATTAACGGCAATAAATACTTTTGAATAAGTACTTTTGAAGACGATATTATCCAACAAGACAGTGAATAACAGGAAAGATGAGATCAGTTAAATGTAAAACAGAGCTGTGAGATAGACTGACCGTGGATGAGGGAGCCATTGAGCCACTGGATGTAGTAGTTTTTTGGAAAAGACAGGAGGATCTCACTGCTAATGATTGAGAAGGGCAGCAGGAAGACAGCGCCACCGGAGACGGCGAGGGTGAAGGTGCACAAGTACAAACTGCAGCAGAAACAAAGATGGAGCAAAAAGTTTAGTCTGAATTATTTTCAGAGGAACAAGGTATCAACATCTTCCTATATGGGGGCAGTGGACAACATATTGTTTTTAAATTGAACATCAAGGGTATCTTTTAAATAGAAATGTTGGTTTCTTTTACTGAACTACTGCATCTATGCGACATGAGATGGAGGCCATTGGCCTGTAGCACTGTATTTAATTTGATTTAAGTTCAATTGTACTTTCAGCAATATTTCATAAGATTTTTAATGCCATTACCAGAAGTCAAACTAGGTTGACATGGCGATCCTATATTTACCTATTTCAGGGACTTGAAGGGGAACTGCACTTTATTGGAATTTTGCCTATCGTTCACAATCATTATGAGTCAAGATCACATGTTTTTGTTTTTGTTTTGGGGGAGAATTTTTAAAGATAATAAAAACGCTTCGAATATGCTGCTAATGAGAGTCACCGTTGTCACCTTTAAAGCCCTCTAAAGCAATTTCAAAACCCCCCATCAACATTTTGTATATACACTGCAAAGATATATATAATGTAGTAACAGACAGGTTCATAACAATATGTAAAATGTAAACTATTTACCCTAATTTTGGTCATTTTAATCATTGCCGGAACTAATTCCTTGGCGCATTTAATTCCGTTTCCATAGCAGCGCACTTTCGACTTCTGGCAACAATGGTGTGTCCTACTACCAGAAACAATGTTGTGTGTGTCTTCTAATCATGGCAGATTCGATAACAAACAACAAAGACGACTATTTTTCGAAAAATTAGGGATCACAACCTTATCTTTCTGAATCTGAATATATGGAGGATGAACTACTGCTTCTAGAAGCCAGCACAAAGGAAGAGTGAGAAGTTGGAGCAAACGAAGCTGAGAGAGTGAGGTGAAAGTGACTCGAGGCTGCAAAATGTGGAATTTAAAACAATGCTATTTCGACATAAATGGAGTGCTTACCCAAATGAACCGGAAAAAACGTCCCCGGCCAGCTGGACCACACAGACAACTGTCCATCGAATTAGACAAGACATTTCCCCCTTGCTGCTGTTGGGTCGTGTTTGGCGCCTTGCATGGCAGCTTCCGCCATCAGTGTGTGACTGGGTGAATGTAATGTATACCATAAAGCGTTTTGGGTATCATTCTAGGTCTAGTAAAGCGCTATACAAATACAGACCATTTTCCGTTTCATTCTCTTAAATACACAGGCAAAATAATGTTGTTGCTGGCTATTTAGTTCTCGCCATAGCTAACTGGAGGACCTACATCGTTAACAAACAAAACTATCTCTATAGTTAAGAGTTTATACAGAATTATAATGAGCCATTATTCACAAAGGTTTTGCTTTTCAAACAATTTACTATTACACAGAATATATGATTTACTAATTAATTAGTTTTAATAGTTACTTACATCATTTGTAATACACTTTGACCAACCTTATTTCTTAAAAAAGGCTAATATTTGAAAAACTAGTTTTGTATGAATGTGAAATGTTTAAAGCTAATAATGCTAAAGTTTAATATGTATTTACTTTTGTTTCTATTTGAACCACTATTATGGTGACATACTACACAAGTTTTTAACCATGATTTTTTTTTTCAAGAGCATTATTGTTCCACCCACTCTGGCTTAAATTATACTTTATTGTTTTTGTCTGTCACTACCTTGTAGAAATGTTTTTTTTGTTTTTTTTTATTGTTAATGTTTAACATATATAACTAATTTAATATTGAAAGATAACAATTATTGACATGCTCTCTGTATTTAACCCCATAGTGGTATAAAATAGTCACTACAATTCAGCTCTAGCTTCAAAATATATAATTTACTACTTAATTTGTTGTTTTGGATTTTAGGTAAATGCTACATTTTGAAGTGATTATAACTTTCACCTATTACACCTCTGTTTTTTGTTTGTTAGTATTTAAAAACGCCTCTTTTTTAAAACAAACGTACGGAAATAAAATTGTTTTTACTGATTTTGAAAACATGAGTATTTATGGATGGATGTTTCGCAGTCAGACCGGATGTAGCGCAAAGCGCTGTTATTGTGAAGGGGTAAAATGTGCTTTTTTTTTTAATCTTGATGGGTGTGGAGACGACTTGAGGCTGTTAAAAAAAGAGAGAAAAAGCCGCTCAAGTTGCGACTGCTGTCCGATTTGTACATTGATCTTACATTAATGATGTCGTTCACAACAACACAAGCAAATGAGATGTGTTGTGGGTGTGTAGATTGTTCTTGCAAACTTTAGCTTCGAAGTTTAGTCAGTGTTTCAATTGGTTGTCTCAATTGTTTAGTTTAGGACGAATTTTGGGGATGAATGAGCGTTACAGGAAACACTATTTTCCTCACAAATGTTCCTTTTCCTTACAATGACAGCATTTTATACACATTTATTTCATTTTTCACTTCCGCAGTTACATTAAGGCGAAAATCATATGGCCTTACTTTTCTTGTTGAGTTTAGTGATTATTGATTAAGCATACTTGTGCTGTGTCACATAAAAAGTGGCAACCTTGGTAAGATCTCTAATTCTAGTAGACGTGGTCTTGCTTCCACTCAAACGCTCACTCATCCATTTCATCATTACTAGCTCAGGAATTTACATGCACTTTCTTCCAATTTTTTATATTTTTATGAGCGTGAGTGAGAAGCCAAAATCAAAATTCAATTAATTGTCCAGCCCTTGGCAAGAAAGATTAATACCAATTAGCTGCATTTTTAGCCATCTTATACCAGCAGTCTTTCACTATTTAAAACACACAGAAAAGGAAAAGACACGTGTTCCCGTCTCAAATAGGGATTGTGGACGATTGCAAAATTATGAAAAACTGCAGTTTTCCTTTAAAAAGGCACACACTGACGCTTAGTCTGATTTCATGAACATCTGTCAATTGTGTCCGCAGCTTCAACTTATTACTTCTGTGTTATTCTTACTGTTACATCTGTCATTTTAAAAAAAAACAACGTACACCAAACCAAACCGAAAACCGTGTCACAAAACTGTGATAAGAGCCGAACCCTGGATTGTGTGAACTGTTCTACCCTTATTTTTATAAGACACACAGACAACCTCATCCCTTTTTGAGTTTGTTGTTTCTAATCTTTTGTTCCTTTTAGGTTATTAAAAATGGTTAATGTCTAAAAAGGATTCTTCAAATTATCATCAGCACTAGTAGCGGTACCGGTACAAAAATATTGGTGTCGGGACAACACTACCTCAGACTAAAAAAAGTCACTTAGGTGGCAATCCTTTAAGTAACATTGACCTCTGCCAGTGGGCATGGATGAAATTGTCTTGACGTGTTCCTCGTTTGAACCGCCTCCTCTCTTCTGGAAATACTCTGTACAAGATATTTATTCTGTGGAACTTTTTGTTCATTGTTAAAAGCAACAGAGACCCCAAAAATACTTGATTCACATGAAGCACAACAAAGGTCTCTGACTCTAAGGAATCTAACCTCTAATGGATCTATCCATTGATTAAGGGCTGTGTCCCCTGATTAGTGGAAATTATGTGATGTTGGTTAGAATAAAAGTTGTCATTCAAAAAATAAACTTACGAGATTCTGTTGACAACAGCATCTTCATCCTCTTGGTCATCTGTG
This sequence comes from Nerophis lumbriciformis, assembly GCF_033978685.3. Taxonomy (NCBI): domain Eukaryota; kingdom Metazoa; phylum Chordata; class Actinopteri; order Syngnathiformes; family Syngnathidae; genus Nerophis; species Nerophis lumbriciformis. The sequence goes on from NC_084554.2 coordinate 12,536,168, forward strand.
AAGCAGATCAGATACAGTATGTTTATTGTCAACATGTCAAGTAGGGAGAATAGTCTTGATGTTGCACTAACCCGTCTTCCTCTTGTATCTGGTGATAATGAAGTAGGAGACAATGTAGAGTACGGCAAACAGGAGGAAGCAAATCTACAATGAATTGAAATAAGTCAAAGGAAGGCTCACAATAGTTAAAACACAAGTCCATCCATCCATTCATCCATCCATTTTCTTCTGCATATCCGAGGTCGGGTCGCGGGGGCAGCAGCCTAAGCAGGTAAGCCCAGACTTCCCTCTCCCCAGCCACTTCATCCAGCTCCTCCCGGGGGATCCCGAGGCGTTCCCAGGCCAGCCGACAGTCTTCCCAACGTGTCCTGGGTCATCCCTGTGGCCTCCTACCGGTCGGATGTGCCCCTAAACACCTCCCTCGGGAGGCATTCGGGTGACATCCTGACCAGATGCCCGAACCACCTCATCTGACTCCTCTCGATGTGGAGGAGCAGCGGCTTTACTTTGAGCTCCTCCCGGATGACAGAGCGTCTCACCCTATCTCTAAGGAAGAGCCCCGCCACCCGGCGGAGGAAACTAATTTCGTCCGCCTGTACCTGTGATCTTGTCGTTTCGGTCGAAACCCAAAGCTCATGGCCATAAGTCAGTGTTTTTCAACCTTTTTTGAGCCAAGGCACATTTTTTTCCATTGAAAAAATGCGGAGGCACACCACCAGCAGAAATCATTAAAAAATTAAACTCAGCAGCCGATATTGACAATAAAAAGTTGTTGTCGCAATTGTTGGATATGACTTTAAACCATAACCAAGCATGCATAAATATAGCTCTTGTCTCAAAGTAGGTGTACTGTCATCACCTGTCACATCACGCCCTGACTTAATTGGACTTTTTTGCTGTTTTTTGAGTTTTTTGCGCTCCTATTTTGGTGGCTTTTTCTCTTTATTTGGTATTTTCCTGTAGCAGTTTCATGTCTTCCTTGACCGCTATTCCCCACACCTGCTTTGTTTTATCAATCAAGAACATTTCAGTTGTTTTTATCCTTCTTTGTGGGGACATTGTTGATTGTCATGTCATGTTCAGATGTACTTTGTGGACGCCGTCTCTGCTCCACAGTAAGTCTTTGCTGTCGTCCAGCATTCTGTTTTTGTTTACTTTGTAGCCAGCTCAGTTTTAGTTTCGTTCTGCATAGCCTTCCCTAAGCTTCAATGCCTTTTCTTATGGGCACTCACCTTTTGTTTATTTTTGGTTTAAGCATTAGACACCTTTTTACCTGCACGCTGCCTCCCGCTGTTTCCGACATCTACAAAGCAATTAGCTACCTGCTGCCACCTACTGCAGTGTTTCCCACACATTCATTTATTTGTGGCGGCCCGCCACGAAAGAATTACGTCCGCCACAAATGGATTTTTCGGCTTTTGACTCGCTCGACCGCTCATAAAAGCAATGGGACTGTCTGTGAATGTTGCTTGTATTTACAACTCCGGTGCAGTAGGTGGCGGTAGCCTACTATGCATTGTAACTCCGCAAATAGCACTTAATTCACCTGGTGGGCCAGAAGAAGAAGAAGACGCCGGAGTAAAAGAACGGACCGACCGGATCAAAATACGAGGGTAATATAGGTTGTAGGTACCGGTAGATAAATTATAGCTGCATCGCTCCCGGCTCGTCATATATTTAACGTTAATCCGCGATTTCACCGAGCGTTTCACTGTTGGTGAGCAGCCTGACGCTGCTTCATTAACACCGCCGCTGTTGTCACGTCACGTGTTACAATACCGACGAGCTAACGTGTCCAGGTTATAACCCTGTTGTCAATAAACACACGTGGAGACGGTGCTTCAGATACTGCATTAATAATTAAGCTAAATTGTCCACTGTCCACTGCAGCATGTGAATGCAATGAAAAGAATAAAATCTGAGCCAACCAGCTGTTAAAATGTTGTCCAGGTTAATGTTTTGGCCATTAAAGGCCCTTCATTTCAAGATTTCAACTGTGATCGGGCTTTAAACAGGTGGCTGACCTGTTCAGATGGGTGTAACTCAGGGGTGCTCACACTTTTTCTGCAGGCGAGCTACTTTTCAATTGATCAAGTCGTGGGGATCTACCTCATTCATATATATCATTTATATTTACTTATTTATGAAATATATGTTTTTGTTAACAATTTAAAGGTGTTTAATGATAATGCAAGCATGTTTAACACATGTAGTTAATATTGTTAATAAATTAAAGGTGTTTAATGATAATACAAGTATGTTTAATACATATAGTTAATATTGTTGACAAGTTAAAGGTGTTTAAAGATAATACAAGCATGTTTAACACATATTGTTAATAAATTAAAGGTGTTTAATGATAATACAAGTATGTTTAATACATATAGTTAATATTGTTAACAAGTTAAAGGTGTTTAATGATAATACAAGCATGTTTAACACATATAATTAATATTGTTAACAAGTTAAAGGTGTTTAAAGATAATACAAGCATGTTTAACACATATAGTTAATATTGTTGACAAGTTAAAGGTGTTTAAAGATAATACAAGCATGTTTAACACATATAGTTAATATTGTTTACATGTTAAAGGTGTTTAAAGATAATACAAGCATGTTTAACACATATAGATTCCTTTCTTTCATGAAGACAAGAACATAAGTTGGTGTATTACCTGATTCTGATGACTTGCATTGATTGGAATCAGACAGTGGTGCTGATAACGTCCGCATTTTTGAATGGAGGAGAAAAAAAGTCCTCCTTTCTGTCCAATACCACATGAAAGTGGTTGGTTTTTGGCATCTTATTTGTCCAGCTTCTGTACTCCTTTGTATACACTTTACAAGAAATACATTGTCGGCAAACTCCGTAGCTTGCTAGCTTGTGTACGCCAGCTTTCTGAGACTCTTATTTTGTTAGCGCAACTGTGCAGTCGGTCTTTGGAGTTTTGACGACAGGTACGGCGCCAGAGTCTGTTGAAATAAAGTGTTTCTCGCCTTCCTGTCGGTAATTTTAATGAGCTAAATATGTACATAAAGTGTTGTACTTATATTGCAGCTCCGCGTTCTTCTTGGTCATCGCCGCTGCCGCCGTCACCCCCCGCCCCCCGACCACACCACCACAAATAGATGCCTGTCCTGTGGGAAACACTGTACTGATATGGAATAGTATTACACGGTTACTCTGCCGATCTCCAGACAGCACAGACACTCAACAACGGCACATTATTTGCGGATTATAATTACTGGTTTGCAAAAAATATTTTTAACCCAAATAGGTGAAATTAGATCATCTCCCACGGCACACCAGACTGTATCTCACGGCACACTAGTGTGCCACGGCACAGTGGTTGAATAACACTGCCATAAGTTATATCGACCGGTAAATTGAGAGCTTTGCCTTCCGGTTCAGCTCCTTCTTCACCATAACGAATCGATACAGCGTCCGCATCACTGAAGACGCCGCACAGATCCGCCTGTCAATCTCACGGTCCACTCTTCCCTCACTCTTGAACAAGACTCTGAGATACTTGAACTCCTACACATGGGCAAGATCTCTTCCCCAACCCAGGGTGATGGCACTCTACCCTTTTCCGGGTGAGAACAATGGAGTCGGACTTGGAGGTGCTGATTCTCATCCCAGTCGCTTCTCACTCATATTTATGTGAATTGAAAGCAACACCTATTAGTACATTCCAAATGCAGGTTAGTATCTTATAGATCAGCATGTGCATGTTTTATACACTAATTAGGCCAAAGCTTGTGGTCACAACCGCGTAATATAGCCCACAAGGCTTCTAAATATGCTTCAAGATAGATCCCATTCCACATTCCCCCCTCCTACTGTGACAGCGACCGGGACGCCACTAATGTTAGAAGCCGCGGCTTAAGCACTTGGCAGCGTGTCAGTGTTGCTCAAGTTGTTACAGCCCGAGCATCCTGGTATCACGACGTGAGTCAGCCCGAGCGTGTCCAAAGTCACCACATGTGAGTGCCAAAACATGGAAGCCATCAGGTGCACGCAGCTGATAAAGTGGTACAGACATAAGGCACAACACTCTGGGTGGAGATAACAGCAACGCTCGCCTCTCCCCTCCAAACCTTGCTTGTAAGAACACACATTTGGTACACTTGCAACATCTAATGACACCAAATAGGTTTTAAGGTCCAGATCCGGAATGCAAGTGTACAGTAATGTGATAATTGACACACTGAGCAACAATATTTCACACCTATATGGGACATGAAGTTAAGATGGTGTGGACAGTTCTGTCAGGTGGGCGACATTGTGAGCACATCTCACATGCAAAAACACATTTGTTTAATAATAATAATAATTGGTATTGTGACAATATAATGAATAAGATTAGATATGCTATGACGATTATATAAAGGTCTATTTTTGTTAAGCAGACTGCTGACACCTTATCCCACCCCGTCCTGATTACTGGCACTAATCTAATTGTGTGGTTTCTGTGTCAACATGGAGCCATGAGGACAACACGTCATGTTTACTGAGAACACTTATATTAATGAACTAACAAGTGAATAAAACGTCTGTAAATGAATTTAAGTGAGAGCCAATAACATCAATGTCACTTTCATTATAGCTTGTCGACTAATAGGCCGTTATTATTATGTTACAAATTGTTGTTTGTCGTGTGTTGGTGTGCCACTACTGGCATTTAAGTCATAGTTGTGTGAATGCTCCAAAGCAGTGGTTCTCAAATGGGGGTACGCGTACCCCTGGGGGTACTTGAAGGTATGCCAAGGGGTACGTGAGATTTTTTAAAAAGGTCTGTCAAAAAGAACTGTGAAAATGCAACAATGCAATATTCAGTGTTGACAGCTAGATTTTTTGAGGACATGTTCCATAAATATTGATGTTAAAGATTTCTTTTTTTGTGAAGAAATGTTTAAAATTAAGTTCATGATTCCAGATGGATCTCTATTACAATCCCCAAAGAGGGCACTTTAAGTTGATGATTACTTCTATGTGTAGAAATCTTTATTTATAATTGAATCACTTGTTTATTTTTTCAACAAGTTTTTAGTTATTTTTATATCTTTTTTTCCAAATAGTTCAAGAAAGACCACAACAAATGAGCAATATTTTGCACAGTTATACAATTTAATAAATCAGAAACTGATGACATAGTGCTGTATTTTACTTCTTTATCTCTTTTTTTTCAACCAAAAATGCTTTGCTCTGATTAGGGGGTACTTGAATTAAAAAAATGTTCACAGGGGGTACATCACTGAAAAAAGGTTGAGAACCACTGCTCCAAAGCATTCACACATATGGTTTTCTACACCAAAATTAAACGTATTATTCTTCTTCTCCAGATTTTGGCGCATTCTACCTTCCACATTTTTCGCCCGATTCAAACCGTTCAGCCTATTCGGGAATCGTAGGCTTTTCCATGACAAATTCCCAGGTTTCCCAGAATTCCAGGTTTTACGGGATTCCATTCAAAATGAATTAGCCATTTTTCAAACTTTCGCCATTTCCACATTTTTCAACCTATTCAAACCATTCCACCATTCTGGAAATTCAAACTTCCCCTTTTCCAAGTTAAAAAAAATTCCAGGATTTTCCAGAATTCCTGGTTTTCCAAAGCCCTATTTCCACCCTTTTTTCTGGCGACTACTCCTCCCACATTTTTCAACCCACTTTAACCGTTCCACCGTCAAAACATTCCTCTTAATCAGGACAAAAAACTTGTTTTGTTTTTTTTGTTTCTTATACATTTCCATGATCAGAAAGGAGCAGATGGAAGAATACTATTCTTATATTTATCTGCCCCCTTTTTAACACAAATTATTTTACATGACTTTATCACTGTTCCCTCCACCAACACCCCAACTCCAACATACTTTTAATTTTCATTTAAGCATTTTTAAAATGACACGTCCAATCAAAATCAAAAATCAGTTTTATATAATTCCAGTTGTCTCTTTTTGTAACTCTTTTTAAATTCAAATATATTCTTGCAACTTTTTAAGTCTTTGTCTCTAGAGAATTCCATGCTTTCACACCAGCAACAGACAAGCACATTTGCTTCAAATTTGTTTGACACTCTTGGATGTTTAAAATCATACGGCCTTCTGTGGTTCTCATCTTCAGACGTGAACACAAATCATTTTTGTAAGTCCTTTGGAAGAACTTTATTTCTAGCTTTGAACATCACTAATAGAGTATGCAATTCTACAAAGGACAAAAAACTTACTTGGTTTTTGAACTGGAAAATTCATTTTTCCCGAAATTCCAGGAATTCCTTAATACCATTTCATAATTCAACATGTTACTACTTCCAACATTTCTCGACCCATTTGAAAAAGTTCAACACCAACCATTTAAACTCATTCAGACCATTCAAGTTTTTTACCATTTTCCAAAAAATTACCGCTTTTCCCGAAATTCCATCATTTTTGGGAAATTCCCATTGAAATCAATGGGACAATTCCCATAGACATTTATCATTTGATTCAAACTGTTCCAACTTCAAAATATTCAGCTTGTTCAAGAATTGTGTGCTCTACTTAAACAATTCTAAAAAAAATTCCAGGATTTCAGTTCAACTTCAGCATTGAAGCATTCACAAGCAATTCCTTCAGGAAGTGCCTCTTCGAGTTGAATAGTAAATTACAATAACATTACAATTAATGGTAGATACCAAATAACAAATTATTAAAGTGGGACATTACGTTTAAGCAACTGTGACGTGAAATTACAGTTTTGACAGCTCCAGCTAACTAGCATTAGCCAACTACTATTAGAGGGCGTCGTTAGCCGCCTAGCATCCGCTAGCCGCTACTTACGATATACTCCCTCACTTGGCTGTGGAAATTCTGCTCTCTGATAGTCACGTCGTCTGCTTCCATTCTTCATATTGCACATTCCAGGGAGGTACAGACTCAGACTCCACTACATGGCAGCTCAAACTGTCCCGTCTCTCGGCACTTCCTCCTTCCTTCCTTGATGACAAGAGAAAAAAGACACTTCACGCCGGATGAAGAAGCCCGCTTTTCTTCGAGAGAGAAAAAAAAAACGCCAAAATAAACTACGTCATCAACACGCGCCGACAATCCGGAAGCAGTTTTATTTATTTTATTTTATTTTTTATTTTTTCAAAACCTTTATTTATAATATTCAACATTTAAATACAATCAAATAAGTAATAATAATCAAAACAAATACAGAAACAGTACAAAAACGGTACAAAACAGCGCCAGGGGGTTGTAAACTCAATACAGCAATCCAATCCAATCCACTTTATTTATATAGCACATTTAAACAACAAAATGTTTCCAAAGTGCTGCACAACAATATTAAACACAATTAAAAACAATACAAAATAAATATGATTAAAAACAATTTCAAAGGGTAAAACCAATTAAAACAGTAAATAGAAAGCAACATTTTAAAAACACAGATGACAACAGAGGACCACACAACTCACGTAGTGTTAAAAGCCAGAGAATAAAAGTGGGGGCAGAGTGTTCCAGAGCTTAGGGCCAACCACAGAGAAGGCCCTGTCTCCCCTGGTTTTAAGTCTCGTCTTGGACACCACGAGCTGGAGCTAGCTCTCGGACCTCAGAGCGCGCGCAGGATTGTAAGTTTGGATGAGGTCCGAGATATACTGAGGTGCCAGTCCATGTAAAGCTTTAAAAACAAACAGCAAGGTTTTAAAATCAATTCTAAAATGAACAGGGAGCCAGTGCAAACTCTCAAGGATTGGGGTTATATGCTGGCGTTTCATGGCCCCTGTTAAAAGTCGTGCTGCCGCATTCTGGACTAACTGCAACCGGGAGAGAGCTTTTTGGCTAATGCCAGCATAAAGTGCATTGCAGTAGTCCAGGCGACTTGAAATAAAAGCATGCACGACTTGTTCAAAAAGGTTAAAAGATAAAAACGGTTTTACCTTTGCTAAAAGACGAAGATGATAAAAACACGATTTTAAAACGCCATTGACTTGTTTGTCAAGTTTAAAATCGCTGTCTATAGTGACGCCAAGGCTGGTGACTTTGGGACGCACATAATTTTGCAATGGTCCCAAGTCAGTGAGGGCCGGACCAAACACTAAAATTTCCGTTTTTCCCTCATTCATTATTAAAAAATTCTGGGCTAACCAAGCCTTGACGTCGCATAGACAGTTGAGAAGGGGTGTCAGGGGGCCGTGGCCTTTTGAAATAGGCATATAAATTTGGCAGTCGTCTGCATAAAAGTGATAAGACACTCCATGTCTCTTAAAAATCTCTCCAAGAGGGAGGAGATATAGAGCGAACAGGATGGGGCCAAGAATAGAACCCTGGGGGACACCACAGTAAAGCGGAGCAGAAGAAAAAGTGGCGTCCCCCAGCCTGACAGAGAAGGACCTTTCTGACAGGTAGGATCTGAACCACCCTAATGCAGTCCCCCTGACACCCACACAGTCTCTCAGGCGATCTAAAAGAATTGTGTGGTCGACTGTGTCAAAGGCAGCTGTAAGATCTAAAAGCACTAAAATGGCAGAGCTGCCAGAATCAGATATTAAAAGCAAATCATTAAAAACCTTTAAAAGTGCAGATTCAGTCCTAAAGCAACTAAAGAAGAATGCAAAATATATAGATGTTTCGACACAAGTTCCGTAAATAATCCAAATTTGGAGCATAGCATCATCTTTATTCTTTGGCTTTTAACACTACGCGAGTTGTGTGGTCCTCTGTCCTCTGTATTTAAAAAAAATTTGATTTCTATTTACTGTTTTAATTGGTTTTACCCTTTAAAATCGTTTTTTAATCATATTTATTTTTATATTGTTTTTATGTTGTTTTTATATTTTTTTTTATTCAGTCATTGGTGGAGCTAAGGATAATATTTGAATATTGTTTTTAATATTATTGTTGTGCAGCATTTTAGAAACATGTTTGTTGTTTAAATGTGCTATATAAATAAAGTTGATTGGATTGGATTGGATAGTTTTCATAGCGCCCTTAAATAGATATCTCTGTTAAAAACATTTTAAGTGATTTAGGTAGCCCTTTTTGTCTTTTTTTTAACATACTTTTTATTATTATTATTTATTAATATTTAATACTCTATCTGTATTTGCTTTTGTTTTCTTTCCTTGATGTTGAAAGTGCCTTGACTTTTGTGTGAATTATAAACGTATGTTTGTTGTTCAATAAAAATAAAAAAAATTAAAATTAAAATCATAGTTTTTATAGCTTTTTGGTTGTTAGAGATAGAAAGCGTTTTAAAGTAAATTTCTCATTCTTTTTTAAAGGCACCAAAAAGAGGTCGGGTATTGAGAAACTTACATTTATGAATATAAAACTTAGCTAATAGTATAATGAGGTTGAAATGGTAAATTTCCTTTTAAAAACATTTCTCATACTGTGAACCGGAAGCAGTTAGCCACATGATGGAGGTCGAACCCTCGCATGCTAAAAGCAGCACATGTACATGCTAAATTAAAAAAAAATGCCCATAGCTTTTCTTGAAACGCAGTGCTTTACTATTGCTGGTATTTTATTTTACTTTCTTCTCGGCGGTTGAGAGCTGTTAGCATAGACTTTTTTTAATACGTTTAGCTTATCGAAAATAACACTAGCTAGCAATTAGCTCGTGTTAGTTGGCCAGTATCCTAACAGAAAGGCGAATTACTTTGTCCTAAGCATGAAAGTCAAATGGAAGGTAGGCGGGAAAAAGAAGAAAGGCAACGAAGTGTTGCAGAAGTACATGGTGGCGGTGGATGAATTTGTGAAAAGCAAGAATGGTGCAGAGGAGGCACAGGCTGACACCAGCGTGAGGTTTGTCCAAAGGAAAAGTAGGAAGGAGCTTCGGAAAGAGAAGCGAAAACTGAAGAAAGCCAGAATGAAAAGTTACTATCTAGGCAAAAAGACTGACATTTTACCTAGTGATGATGGTGCTCCCCTGGATACAGCTGTTCCTCAACAACCACGTCCAAAAAAGGAGACCATCAAAAAAAGCAATGCTAAAAACAATGCCATCAAAGCAGAACAGTCTAAAGAGCCTTCGTCCAAGAAAGCCACCAAGCTTCAAGAATCGAGAAAGAAAGCACTGTTGGAGGCAAACGAACAAGAAGATAGAGAAATAAAAAAGCTAGAGCGCTTTCTTAAATTAAACAAGAGAAAAAACAAGAAAAGCATTCCTCAGTCATTTGTGGCCGACGGCCTGGACTACATCCTGGGTGTCCTGGACTCTGACACTTTGGCCGCCGGCATGTGCGACAGCGATGACGACATGGACATGGCCAAGCAAAACTTTGAACAACTGGACAAGGACACCTCACAGCCCTCAGATGAGGAGGAGGAGGAGGATGTGGCGAGTGAAGGCAACGGAGAAGACATGGATTCTTCCAGCGATGAAGTTGATGCGTCGGAGGAGGAGGTTGAAGTTACCAGTGAAGAAGAGGCAATGGATGAAACCCAAGATGTGGGTGACGCTGAAGACATAAATAAGGAAGCCATGGAGTCCAATTCAAATCCTGTAAGATCGCATTCATCACCACCACATTATCGTTGTCATGTATGTCATGGTTATCTTCTCATCTTTAGGGGGACTTTGAGACCGGCAAGTACGTGCCTCCTCACGTGCGCAACGCTGCAGGTGACCAACACAAAGCCGAGCTGGAAAAACTCCGGAAGAACGTCAAAGGCCTTGTAAACAGGTAGAAATCGATGTGGACATACACTGTCGTGCTGCTGTTTTTGTGCTGTAAATTCAGGCAATCGAGACCCCCGCGATGGCCTGCTGACAGAGTCCCAGTCACCCCAAAGACGCGCGCACGCCCTCAAACAAGTCTCTTTGGAACATTACAAAATTGTTATGTAACACGATAGATAAGGATTTTCAACTATATTTTTTAGGAGGCCACATTCCAGAAAGCTAAGGACTGGGGGGATGGACTTCTCCCTTGACTATCAAATGTCTACTCTCAAGTAGACATTTCATTTTGGTCTATTTTGTCAGGTACAATAGAGCCATTTACAGTCAAAAATAATACTCCAAATGTGCAGTGGTACTTGGGTTTATGTGTGCCCCCTTTTTGTAGGATTCAGTTTTCACAAAAACCTTTACTGAAATGTTGCCCCTGTAGTCGCATGACCAAACATCAATGCATGAAAAACTAGTTACTTTGCCTGCTTATCAAATACTCAAACAAAGAAGTCTGCTGTGAAACTTTAATCATGTCAAATATGTTCCCTGGCTCAAAAAAGGTGGCTCGTACAGGGTTTTTCCTGGCTCAAATTGGGGCAGAGATGGTACAATCCTGACCATGGGCCAGAATTTTTACGCAAAAAAAGGGTAGTTTTTTTTTTTAAATTTACAGTAATATGCTGTAAAGAACACCCTAAAATGTATTGGTATTTGTATTAATTTGATGGGTAGTTAGCTGTAAAATCATAAGTCAAGTAGATATTTAAGTATTTATTTTTATTTAGACAAAAAAATATTTGGAAAGTATGGTAATATACTGTAATATTTGTCGCAATAATAGATGCTATTAAAGTTTAAAAGGCATGCAATTTCAAGCAGTACATGTATTTTTTCTGTCAAAATAAAAAAAAAAATCCATTACATTTAGTGAGACAATATTAAAGGGGAACATTATCACAATTTCAGAAGGGTTAAAACCATTAAAAATCAGTTCCCAGTGGCTTATTTTATTTTTCGAATTTTTTTTCAAAATTTTACTCATCACGCAATATCCCTAAAAAAAGCTTCAAAGTGCCTGATTTTAACCATCGTTATATACACCCGTCCATTTTCCTGTGACGTCACACAGTGATGCCAATACAAACAAACATGGCGGATAGAACAGCAAGGTATAGCGACATTAGCTCGGATTCAGACTCGGATTTCAGCGGCTTAACACTGTCTGATAAGATAATTACTAACAACTATGAACTAGGTTTACAGCATATGAAATACATTTGGCAACAACATGCACTTTGAGAGTGCAGACAGCCCATTTCAGGCGCGCTAAGAACATATATTTTTCCACGATTTCAGCACTCAGGTTAACCATACCTAAATAGACACAAAATACTGCATTACACAAGACTACCCGAATGTACTCGAATGATTGAAAAAAAAAATGTTTTTAAGCTAAATTATTGGTAAACACAGTTTATGTATAATAATTTACGTAAAACCGCGAGTAATGAATAAAGTTTTCATCAACTAATATATTCTGTAGACATACCCTCATCCGCTCTCTTTTCCTGAAAGCTGATCTGTCCAGTTTTGGAGTTGATGTCAGCAGGCCAGGAAAGCTGGGGTCGATATTCTTCTCTTGATCATCTTCGGTGGCATAATGGACGGTAGAAGCGGTGTGAGCCAAGACATCCAGGGGGTTTAGCTCGCTCGTCTGCGGGAACAAACTTCTGCCATTGCTTGCCGTGCTACAGAGGTCCGTTGTCCCTGAATAGCTCACACACTCCGGCAGATTCAATGGGGGTCTGGCGGCAGATTTCTTTGACTTTATCAGTGGAAATGCATCTGCTTTGAGTGTCGCAGGATATCCACACATTCTTGCCATCTCTGTCGTAACATAGCTTTCGTCGGTAAAGTTCGTGGAACAAACGACTGACCATTTAGTCGGCTTTCCCCACACCCTCGTATTTTGAACAAATTTCGTCCAATTTCTTGCCACTTTGGCATCTTTGGGCCACTGGTGCAACTTGAATCCGTCCCTGTTCGTGTTGTTACACCATAGTGGATCTAGCATAATAGTGAGAGTCCAGTCCATAGTGGATCTAGCATAATAGTGAGAGTCCAGTCCATAGTGGATCTAACATAATAGTGAGAGTCCAGTTCATAGTGGATCTAGCATAATAATAATAATAATAATAACTGGGATTTATATAGCGCTTTTCTAAGTACCCAAAGTCGCTTTACATGTAACACCCATCAATCATTCACACCTGGTGGTGGTAAGCTACTTTCATAGCCACAGCTGCCCTGGGGTAGACTGACGGAAGCGTGGCTGCAATTTGCGCCAACGGCCCCTCCGACCACCACCTATCATTCATCATTCAATTCACCGGTGTGAGTGGCACCGGGGGCAAAGGGTGAAGTGTCCCGCCCAAGGACACAACGGCAGGGATTTTTGGATGGTAAGAGGCGGGGAGCGAACCTGCAACCCTCAGGTTTCTGGCACGGTTGCTCTACCCACTACGCCATGTACCGGTACCCTCCGACAACACACCGACGAAAGTGAGAAAATGGCGGATTGCTTCCCGCTCCGAGAGCGAATAATAGAAAGGCGTTTAATTCGCCAAAATTCACCCATTTAGTGTTCGGAAATCGGTTAAAAAAATATATGGTCTTTTTTCTGCAACATCAAGGTATATATTGACGCTTACATAGGTCTGGTGATAATGTTCCCCTTTTAGTACTTTATTGACACATATAATTTCCAGGTGTTTGCGGGCCAGATAAAATGATGTTGCGGGCTAGATCTGGCCCCTGGGCCTTGAGTTTGACACCTGTGGCCTAAGCGCTTGCATAAGAGAATGATGGGCTCATAGCTTGTGTGGTGGGGCCACTTTTGCTTGAGACACTCGTAGATGATTATGAAGCAGCCTTCAAGCGCTCTGTGGACTAAAATTTCCACATGTTGTCACCACCATGAATTATTACATTTTAACTGCCTGTTACGTTAATTTCTCTGCTCTGTTTCACTTTAACTCTTGACTTTGCTCCTCGCGAGATCGCTTTTTAAAGTAGTGGCTGATTTTGTCTGCCATATGTGCAACGCTAAAAAACATAAACGTTTTTTTAAATAAACACAACATGCTTGTAATGCTTTCTTGGCGTAACTCCTTTTAGTTGACCTTGTTCCAGTCAATCTGTACCGTCATGAAACTCTACCTGATCCTATGCAAACTTCTAATAAATTCTTCAATCAATCTATTATAATTAATCAGAAAAAGTTGGAAACGAAGCTTACACTACTGGCTGTTTTAATTTACCAGAGACAAAATGTTCACAGCACAGTCTGGAGTGTTCTGTAGGAGTCCAGTGATCCCTCTGTATTATACTCCGTATGGCAGAAATCCACTTGTTACGGCGGTCAATGTTATGCACCAAGTAGCGGGAAACAACACTATTCGATTTGTTTCTTCTTGGGTAGTTGTTTCAGTTTTTTCCGGTGCACTGCTGTCGACATAGCGCCTCTATAGTGGCGCAACGCTGCAACTGCAGGTAAAATACGTAGCTGCCGCAGACGGACATCAATCGCTCAATCAACACTTTATGCTGTGTTGAGCGATGTCAGTCGCTCTGGTTGGGGGCGGCCGCCACGCAATTTTGAACGCAGGAAAAACCCTGTTATAGCATCAATTTCTTGACAGATTTGTGTATTTTCTCTTTACAGACTGAGTGAACCCAACATGTTGTCCATCAGCGGCCAGCTGGAGGCGCTCTATATGAGCTGCAGCAGGAAGGACATGAACGACACCCTCACGGAGGTGCTGCTGGCGGCCTGCGTCACCCCAGCGCTGATGCCTGACAGGCTGCTGATGGAGCATGTCCTCCTCGTCAGCGTCCTTCATCACGCTGTGGGCTTGGAGGTAAAGACCACTTATTTGTCATATGTGGAAGGAGTACATGCTTTACACATCGTAGGGCTCGAATTTAACCACAGCAACTGCGGCAAAAGCTGCGACTGCCTTGTCATTTGCCGTTAGCCCTAAGAAATTGACCAACATCCGCGGCAAGAACATGCCGTGACCGCCCTTGACTTTTTACATGTTAAAAGTTGAGGGATGTAAAAGTAACCGGTACAATAATAATTTGCGATTAAATTCCAGACGATTAGTAACATCGTCTAATTTTTTTATTACAGAAACCCCGTCATTTATTAGTGCATTTTTGGCAACACGAAGTCAGGCGCATGCGCAATCATGGCGGACCAACGACACAGACTTTGCCCGGGAGATTTCCCCTCGGAGTAAACGGAGCCAAGCGCTTGGTTTAACGTCATTTTCCCTTGCTTCGCAGCGTGTGGTTAAGAGCGCACTGATGTGTTTAGATGGCGACAGGTGTGGGCAATATTGAAGACAGACACACTTGTCCCCACACTAAAAGTATACAGCGAAGGAGAAAACTATTTGATGTTACTTTTATCAATACAGCGTCCGTCAGCTGCTGTGACTGAAAGTTAATGAGGTGAGGAAACATGTAGCAGGTGATGTGTTGTGAACGTTGTCACAACTAGTTTATAAAGTCTTTAGTTTGTTTACTGGGATGTTCACTCGTCCTTTATTTAACTGCCAACTGTATCAGTGTTCAAATAACATCAATACTAGCTAAATGTTTTGTCATCTCAATCGAACGGAAAGCAGGCTGTGAAGGTTGTGTATTCGATGTGAGAGATGTCACTCCTCTTTATTTTTGTTGGCCAAACTGTTATACTGAACCAAGAGAAGAACAAAGCTTGTTTATTAGACTTCATCTTCATTAGCCAAATTGCTTTGTGTTTTATTTTGGTATCAAAAAGTAAACACAAGGTTGTATTTTTTTACATGTTTTTTTCATGTCGCGACGGTATTCAAAAAACATTCATGTGACACAGCATTTTGTTAATGTTTTATTGTGTATAGTTAATTCCTATAAGACATATTTCTGCTCAAACTCTAAATGGATCTGTCCTGATACATAATATACATGTACATAACTTAAAAAAATAAAATAATATTTAAAAAATACCTCAATCAAAATGTAAAAATAGAGATAAAGGCATCATGACATGACAAAAAGCTGACAAGTTGATAATAATAATGAATAAAAATCCATCCATCCATTTTCTACCGCTAATTTCCTTCGGGGTCGCGGGGGGGCGCTGGAGCCTATCCCAGCTGCATTCGGGCGGAAGGCGGTGTACACCCTGGACAAGTCGCCACCTCATCGCAGGGCCAACACAGATAGACAGACAACATTCACACTCACATTCACACACTAGGGCCAATTTAGTGTTGCCAATCAACCTATCCCCAGGTGCATGTCTTTGGAGGTGGGAGGAAGCCGGAGTACGTTTTATTTATATATATATATATATATATATATATATATATATATATATATATATATATATACCGTATGTGTATGTATGTATGTTTATATATATATATATATATATATATATATACCGTATGTGTGTGTATGTATGTATGTGTATATATATATATATATATATATATATATATATATATATATATATATATATACACCATATATATGTATGCATGCATGCATGCTTTGGAGCCCCTGCCTCGAAAGAAAATAATGTTTGCCTTGGTGCCCTTCTAACTTGCCTTGGTGCTCTAAAATATGAGCCCTCCTTTAAGGCAATACTTGCCTTGACCTTAAAAAGTTAAAATTCTTAGCCTGACATTGTATGTTGTATTATTCCAGGTGGGAGCCCATTTTCTGGAGACGGTGGTGCGCATGTTCGACAATGTGTACAACCGGCCAAGTGAGGGCAAAGAGTGCGACAACCTTGTGGCTATTGTGGCCCACCTCTACAACTTCCAGGTGGTGCACTCACTCCTCATCTTCGACATCCTGAGACGCTTCGTGGCGGCCTTCGCAGAGAAGGACATCGAGCTGGTGCTGTTTGTGCTAAAAAACGTCGGCTTCTCCCTGAGGAAGGACGACGCACTGGCTCTCAAGGACCTCATCACCGAGGCCCAGCGCAAGGCGTCTGACGTGGGAAATAAGTTCCAGGATCAAACAAGAGTATGCAATGAAAAAATGGCTCTCGTGTTGTTGAAGGCACTGTGAATGCTCTCCTAACTTAGCACACTAAAATGTTTCCAGGTGCGCTTCATGTTGGAAACCATGCTGGCTTTAAAGAATAATGACATGCGCAAGATCCCAGGCTACGATCCTGAACCTGTGGAGAAACTGAAGAAGCTGCAAAGGACTCTGGTAGGACAACTCTTCTCACCTCTCTATTTACATTACTGGAACAATACGCAGCCCAGTCAGTGTTTGCCATACATCTGTAATCAATCCATAATTTGCACAGATGGTTGGCCGATTCTTTCATGTTAAAGTCATGTGTCCATTAGGACCATAAAAAGTCACTAGTCCCTTGAAAAAGACAATTGATAAAGATGTCCATATATTCAATAGTCTTTATTGGCAATCCACAATGGGTACATAGAACATGTTTCTCTCGCTCCATGGTGGGATTACAATTCCATCCATCCATTTTTTACCGCTTGTTCCTTTTGGGGTCGCGGGGGTTGCTGGAGCCTATCTCAGCTGCATTCGGGCGGAAGGCGGGGTACACCCTGAACAAGTCGCCACCTCATCACAGGGCCAACACAGATAGATAGACAACATTCACACACTAGGGACAATTTAGTGTTGCCAATCAACCTATTCCCAGGTGCATGTTTTTGGCGGTGAGAGGAAGCCGGAGTACCCGGAGGGAACCCACGCAGTCACGGGAAGAACACGCAAACTCCACACAATTAAAAGGTATAAATTAAACAGTTTAAAATGTAAAATAAAAAAGCCATTAGATGCATCAATAAATATACACTACAACGAAGGGTGTCCTGAGCCAATATTAGAAATCGGTTCTATACCAGCAAAATCAAATAAATATCCGATTGCATGTAGAATATCCAGTATGAGTGTGACTTACGCAAAGCTGGACAGCCAGTTAACGTCTAAATGTCCTCCACTAAGCGCACAAGGTTGTTATTTTCTTGTATTTTTTTCAAGTCATTTACAAAAAGTAAACATGGTAGGTTATGGGCCACTAGGAGGTAGCAGCTACGCAACAGCGAAGCACACATTGAGCACCCGACCACTACATATGTAATAGGTGTTCTTAATTGAACAATATTGCAGTCTAAAACTACACATTTGTCAATATAAACAAGTATCAAATAATTATAGTTGCAAATTACTTACAGATACGAAATCTCTAGGACAGAAGCATGTTAGAAAATATTCCGTTACAAACGTGTCCGCATCATTCAGTTTACTGCATCATTCGATCGACTTCATGAATTTTTGTAGCTATTAGGTGTCGCCATAACTACCACTCCACTTCAACTTATAACAGCATAAGTCAATTCCAGACAGTTAATAATAAATATGTTAGTGTTTTTTATACCTACCAGTGCTCTCTGTTTGACTAATTTCCCTTGATCAAGTCTTTTCTAACATTCCACAATAAAAAAAAAAACGTATACAGTATATAATTTTTGCTAATATCGTGTTGAATCAATATTGGAATCAGACAATACTCAAAGCTCCAATATCGGTATTGTATATCAAAAAGTCGTATCAGGACAACCCTAGTATTTGGAAAAATGTGTTTGAAAAGCCAGCATGCTAATTTTAAGTACAAAATTATAACTGAGGTCAAAACATTCAAAATTAGCTTAAAACGCTAGCAAACAGGTGTCGTTTAAAAAAGGCTAAAACAATGTACATACATTTAAAAACAAATCTGTGTTATTAATGAGCATTAACATATTTTTTCTTGTATCGCTTTGCTATATTCTTTATAATTGTTGTTATGCACAATGTAACACAGGCTGTGTATCAGTGGCGGCTGCTGGTCTTTCAAGTAGGGGAAGCTCATTTTTAGCTGCTCTCTAAACATGAGTACATGTTCGAATTACAGATATAAAGATGCTAGATTTTACAAAGAAAAAGTTACTTAAAAGATTGTAAAATTCCCCATACCAACAGGAACAACGGAATGAAAATTGAAAAATGCTTTTTTATATTTCAAGATTGATGATTAGCTTATTTTGCTGTCAATCAAAAAGGGATTCAGCCTGAGACAGATCATCGAATAATCATGCAGAAGCCCGAAGTCTAAGCCAACTGAGGCCACGCCCACTTTTCATTCATTTTCTGGGACGCTCAGCATCCGTGGGCGGGACAAAGCCAAGAATTTATCCAATGATTGTCTAGATTGGCTGCAGTTGAACAACCTACTCAATGCTCCGAACAAATGAGAAGAAATTCACGTCAGCTGTTGCGAAAGTAGCTGATTCAAAACAACAGTTAAGCGCATCCTCACGCATATTTAGTCAATGAAATGTCAACACAAAGTCCATATTTAAACACGTTTTTAAAATATATTTTAAGGGAAGCTGTCTTTCAGTCTTAGAGCAATCCCCATTGCCATATACCAGGGGTCGGCAACCTTTACCAGTCAAAGAGCCATTTTGACCAGTTTCACAAATTATAGAAAACAATGGGAGATGCAAAAATTTGTTGAAATTTTAAATGAAATAACACTGCATACAAAGTTTGTTTTTTTTTGCTTTGTGCTATGTATAACCAGGGGTCTCAGACACGCTGCCCACATCTTTATGTGGAATTTGAAAGCTGGTGCGGCACGTCATGCGTGCCGTGATGGTACAGCATATAGCACCCACTACAGTCAGCGTGCCTGATCAGCCACACGTTGTATGGGGCTTCCGCTTGCTCACGTAGGCAACAGCAATGCATACTTGGTCAACAACCACACAGGTCACACTGACAGTGGCGGTATAAAAAAAAACTTTAACACTCTTACTAATAATGCGCCACACTGTGAACCCACACCAAACAAGAATGACAAACAAATTTCGGGAGAACATCTGCACCGTAACACAACATAAACACAACAGGACAAATACCCAGAATCCCATGCAGCCCTAACTCTTCCGGGATACATTATACACCCCCCGCTACCAAACCCGCCCACCTCAACCGACGCACAGAGAGAGGAGGGGGGGGGGGGGGGGTTTGATGTGTGAGGGAGCAGGGTTGGGGTGGGGGCGGGGTTTGGTGGTAGCAGGGGTGTATAATGTAGCCCGGAAGAGTCAGGGCTGCATGGGATTCTGGGTGTTTGTTCTGTTGTGTTTATGTTGTGTTAAGGTGCAGATGTTCTCCCGAAATGTGTTTGTCATTCTTGTTTGGTTTTGGTTCAAAGTGTGGCGCATTATTAGTAAGAGTGTTAAAGTTGTTTTATATGACCACCGTCAGTGTAACCTGTGTGGCTGTTGAGCAAGTATGCCTTGCTGTCACGTACGTGTGCAAGCAGAAGGTGTATATTGTATAACAAGTGTTGGGCTGGCACGCTGTTAATACAGATTTTAGAGGGTGCCAAATGTTGTACCATCATGGCACGCCCTTATTATAGCGGTAAGGGTGAACATCGGTGAATATTAATCCCGGGAGTTTTCTGCGAGAGGCACTGAAATCCGGAAGTCTCACGGGAAAATTGGGGGGTTCAGCAAGTAAGCTGCTGAGCCGCATCAGGGTGATCAAAGAGCCGCATGTGGCTCCGGAGCTGTGGGTTGCCGACCCCTGCCATATATCAATATCCCCAGCAAGTCTCATAGGTGACCAGCCTCTGGTCAAGGCGGGTAAGGGAAGTCAGCAAGTCAGATCCGTAACTTTGGGACAATAATTGGCTCTAATGCCTGCGTCGGTTGCGCTGGAGTGCAAAGCGGGGCTTTGCCGTCCGTGGTTGGAGGAGCAGCCGCCCCACCCTGAGTCAAGCTGCGGGCAAAGCTATCCGCGCGGGCGGCGCTTTTGTCTTTTCGCCAAGGCTCCAGACAATCCCGTGCGTCTTGCTTAGGGTTAATAAAAAGTTTTTCGGTGGCTGAATTTTCAGTGCATTACTAGTCAAGTGTGTAAAAAGTTAGCGCTATATATATTCAGTCATACAATGTATTTTCAATTTGTTTTCATGTAAAAGACAATGATTTTTAAGGTGTCACTTTTGAGATGTGGCAGCTTTCAAATTGCTGTGGCTCGTCCACAGTTTCCAAAAACAATTTGAAATGTGGACTCGTCAGGCCACAGAACACTTTTACACTTTGCATCAGTCCATCTTAGATGAGCTTGGGCCTTGAGGGATCGATGGTCACGGGCATTCAATGTTGGTTTTTGACCTTGCTGCTTACGTGCAGTGATTTCTTCAGATTCTCTGAACTTTTTGATGATATTACGGACCGTAGATTGTGAAATCCCTAAATTCCTTGCAATAGCTCGTTGAGAAATGTTGTTCTTAAACTGTTGGGACAATTTGCTCATGCATTTGTTGACAAAGTGGTGACCCTCGCCCCATCCTTGTTTGTGAATGACTGAGCATTTCATGGAAGCTGCTTTTATACCCAATCACGGCACCCACCTGTTCCCAATTAGCCTGTTCACCTGTGGGATTTTCCAAATAAGTGTTTGATGAGCATTCCTCAACTTTCTCTGTCTTTTTTGTCACTTGTGCCAGCTTTTTTGAAACATGTTGCAGGCATCAAATTCCAAATGAGCTAATATTTGCTAAAAAAAATACCAAAGTTTTCCAGTTCGAACGTTAAGTATGATGCCTTTGCAGTCTAGTCAATTGAATGTAGGTTGAAAAGGATTTGCAAATCATTGTATTCTGTTTTTATTTACGATTTACACAACATGCCAACGAAGACATTTGGAGTGGAATATTCAAAATTGCTGTCTGAAATTGTAGCATTTCGTGATGTTTAGACAGAATTTTCACATACTTTGCTGATTGGAAATACAATTGGATATGGTTTAACGGCTACAATGAAACAATTAAGGATATAAAGTCAACTTGTTTTTCCACTCTGCTGCTACTTTAAGAATATATAAACACAACACTGGCTCAGAGTCTGCAGGGTGGATCTCAGAAGGAGGAGTTAAAATTGGCCAGTATGATGATGGAATAGAGTTAGCCCACACGGATCCTTCCACGCTCTGCTTACTTTCTCCGCGCATGCACCACTTCATTACGAAAATGATCACAAGAAAACTATAAAAGCATTTTTAAACACATCAGAGGAGAGAGAAGGGCTGATGCGTCCACTTTTGCCACCATCTTAGAATTCTTTAATACTCAATAAATATAGCAATAAAATGGATATACTGTGTTTAGGAAGCAGTCCACTGTGCTGAGTTGTAACGACAAGCTAATTTGTTTTGAGCAAGACAGGTAGCACCAAATGTGTCTTTGGGTTGCCACGATAATTAATAAAATGTATGGCAAACACTGACACTATTTACCTCATCTTATATATGTGCTAGTTTCCTTTTGTGCCACTAAGTGGCACCAAATAGCTACCTTTGAAGGGGAACTGTACTTTTTTATTTTTTTAAATGCTGCCTGTCATTCACAATCATTATAAAAGCCATGACGATGGATGTACCGGTATTTTTTAAATGAATTCTAACTCGTGAATAAATGTAAACAAAAGTCCACTCACAGTGGAGCCAATGTGACGTCCTCTATTTTGCCCAAAAAACCCAATAACTAACCATCCAAAAACCGCCAACAATACTCCAATTACATTTTGTGACTTTAATATTGGCCAAGTATTAGTAATATTGTTATTATAAACGCTAACGCAGACAAATTATTTACAGCAGCGCCATGATCACTAGCTTGTGAGCCTATGTTGACATCACCGCCTGGTGAGCTTTTTCCTCGCCTCGGTACTCGTGAAAATGTATTTTAATCTAATCATAAATAATGCCTCTCACCTTGATAATAGAAGGATGAGGATGTAATCCAATGAGTTGGTACACTTACAACGTATATATTACATGTTATTATGAATGCCTGTTACTACATTACATAAATACTTACATCGTGTATATAAAACCTCAATGGAGGTGTTTGGATTTTTTTTTTTAAAGGGCTTTGTAGGCAGAATAGAGCGACTCCCTCCCTTAGTCTCCATTGTAAGCAGACTTTTGATCGCATTTATTTAATATATAGAATGCATAAAAATGTGTTCTTGTCTCACAGAAGGATTGTGAATGATACGCAAAATAAATAAAAAAGTACAGTTCCCCTTTAAGTTAGACATTTCAGAAGCTCCTTAACCCCGGATTTCCACTGGATGCAAAACGGCCCCACAACGGCACCCGCATGGCAGCAGATTCTTTCCATTTTTATTCAACTCAGTGTTATTGGAGACTTTTTTATGTTTTGGAGACTCTGAGGTGAAAGCACAAAGCAGGGTGCTGCCGTGGGCCCCGTCCCCTGTTCCAAAGCACTCACAGGCGGTCAGTGCACAGCAGGGGAGACCCACACAGGGCGGGAATTGCAGCGGTTTGCGCATGCGCAAATCATTTCCCGTCTGGATTTTTATTGTGCGTTTCATTTGTACTGGGCACTCTATATAAAAAGAGCTACAAATGGAAATGAGCAGCGGCAGTCTATAAAACTGGCGAGTTTCGTTTTAATCTTTTTTTGTGTGTGCGTGCGCCCTCATATAGATTGCGCCCTCGGCGGTCAACCAAATTGCCCTGTCAGTTGGTATTTGACACAGGCCCCCCTAGATTTGTCGCTACTAGCTTTTTTTTTTTTTAAATCGCCAAGAGGATTGGAAAGTTGCCAAATTAAGCGATAATATGATCCCAGGCCAGTGAGGTCACATAACACAAACTGCTTCCAGATAAATTGTATCTCATTCCTAAATTAAAATAGACCTATATACCTACATGTAATTAATTTGGTTATGTGGGGGAAAAACAGTCCGCGCAGTCATCAACGTGACTTTGGTTTGACGGGCGAATCAGTGAAGTTTATCAAAACATACTTGAGATCGATGTCAGAGGTGCTTTTTCTAGACTTGCCATAAATAGACCGCATCAATCACCAGTTACATCACAGAAGGCTAGAAAAGTCCAATTTTAGATTGCACTTCACACCTGTTGTTAATTAATGTTAATGCCAGTTGTAAACAGAAAAACACGGGTGGAAAATTCCGCTGTAGTCTGTGCACTGAATTCATATTTTTTTAATTATCTGCTGTTTATGTACAAAACTGGTGTGTAATCATAACTGGAACTGTTCAGATGTTATTAGGATGATGGAAAACAAAACAAGTATGTTAATATGAAATAGTTTATTATTTTTGTAATGCTCCATGGAGTAGGTTTTTTTTTTTGTTAGTTTTTTTTCATGTGTTTTTCAAGCACGGTTATTAGATCCTGTGATGAAGGATTTGTGCAACTTACATTGTTGTTTATATACTGTATTTCATATATTTCATTCATTTATCTTGTTTTTCTCTGTTCTTGTTACCTTTTTGTAGTTAAGATTGTATAATAAAATATTACAATATGATATATTGTTGTGTCGTTGGCAGGGTTTGGGGGTAAGTCTTTTTTATTGGGGGTGGGGGGGCAAGGGATGGTTGGCACAGGGCGTAATTCGAGCCAAGACTGCCTTGCCAACTGATACGGGTGATGTTACTGTTATATTGTTGCTTGCTACAAAAAGTAACGTTGTTTAGCAAGACAAAACTGTCGTCGTTCAGCACCTTTTATTAATATTAATAGCACAACACATTGTATTTGCGTCTGTTCCTCAGAAAGGACAAAATAAACTGATTTGCTTAATTAAAATTTACCTTATCACGTGCGGGATCCCGTAAAAGTCTGCGCTATTTCGCTGCACGACGGAGCCACAAAAGAACGGCGCCGGGGATTGCTTGACTGTAGATGGCAGTTTCGATCAGCAGCCTTTCCGCATGCAGTGGAAATTCGGGGTTAGAACACTTCTTTTTGTAGGATGACACGGTAAAAGAAAGTTGAAGTTGCCCAATAAGTCCACATGCTAAATGTGCCACACAGATCCAACGCAGAGCAGCAGGCAGCGACATGATGCTCAGAGTTTCCCTGGACAATCTGCTGTCAGCCAATGAGGTGGGCCGCTGGTGGATCGTGGGCTCCTCGTGGAACGGAGCGCCCATGATCAGCCAACAGGAGAACACGGCACCCGACAAAAGCAGCAGTGAAGGACAAGTGAGTGACGTACCTGTTTAGCTTAGCTTAGCACATATTTAACACCCTTTTTTTTTGTCCGTCAGTACGCTTCCATGCACTAAAATAGTCTGATTTCTCAAAAAATCGGCTCAAAATAAGATTTCCTAAATCCGTGGAAACATCTTAATCTGATAGTGTGGTTTTTTGAGAAAAGGGATTAACAAACCTAGATTATGCGATTGGAAACTAGTTTTCTCTGGCATGCGGGTGTTACCAGTGCTCCGTTCTCTGTGGAGGAGGAACATGCTTTTTGACGACGTTTAATCAATGTTGAGTTATGACGTTGATTTGACCATTGAATTTTGGTCATTTCCCAACCAAAATTCTACAACACAAATACAACGTTGAAACAACATGCTTTTTGACGACGTTTAGTCAATGTTGACTTATGACGTTGATTTGACTATTGAAGTTTGGTCATTTCCCAACCAACAACGTGGATCTAAAGTTGGATATCAACATTGTCTCATTTTACAAATACAACTATTTAGCAACATTGTTTCAAAGTCAGTTTTAAAGGACATGTATGTATAATCAACGTTGTATCAATGTCTTGTGCCTGCTTGGATGACATTGTCTCATTGTTTTTGTTTATTTTTTTAAAAGGTTGAAGATGTTTACCAACGTTCCCTCTAATGTGCGCGCCTGCGCAATTGCGCACTGCTCAAGCGTCCTCTGCGCACAGCAAATATATGCCGCGCACCAAATCAAATCCCGTCTGAATTCTAAACAAAATAAACACATTTATTCTGTGTAATTTTGCAATGCAATTCTGAGTGACAGTGACAACAAGCGGCCCTATCGGTGTTCGTCAACACCGTTCAATTATTGTAACGTCTATCGAGGTGCTTCGAGGACAGGAATTATATCGATCACTTTATTGAGCAAAACTGTTTATATTTGGCCATAACCACACCAAAAACATGAGTAAAACACTTCTATCTCGAAAAACTAGTCATTTTCTGCCGTACAAACCAGGCCAAAACCAACTTGTCATCTGTCACCAACACGCATACCACTAAGCCACTGGTGCGTTTATGGCCACACAAAAAGTCGGACAACTCAAACACCACACAAAGTTACACTATGACTCCTCAGTCATACGTGTGCTTATTCTACTGTCATTTATTATTAATGTTAATTTATTGATATTAATCATGGAATGCTGTTACTAGAGAAAGTTACAGGAATGCACACTTCATCCTATGCTTACATTTCACTGTGCAACATGAGGATGTTTACGGGGAACTAAATGTGATCTCTGAAAGGGGTACACATGATTTCCAAAGCAGGACCCCCACCCAGACATATTGTACAATACTAATCCATAGCTTATGAAAAACAAGATTTATTTTATTTTCATTACAAGTGGGCCAAATCACTAATATTACAAAATAATCTCATGAAAATGACTCCTCTCATTTGAGTGTTATTATAAAAGATTGGTTTGAGACAGGTGTGCTCCTGGTATTGCCACGTGTGATGTTGCTCACATGTGCTCCACTGAATGCTCAGGGAGTTTTTGTGTTTGCTCAGACACATGAACAATTAGAGGGAACATTGATGTTTACCATAATTCTTCTTTTTTGTGCTTTAGAACAAAACATTTTTCTTCTTGTGAATTAAACCTTAAGTCTGCACTTTATTTAAATAAGATGTGAATGCGAATTGTTGCTTTTTACTTGCTTGTTTGTATTTATAATTCATTTATATCTAATCCACTTAAAATAGATTATAGGAAACCTCACCAGTGGTATCCAGTATTAATTTCACAGTCACACTGCTTGATTTTTTTGTTTCGAATCGTTGTTAAAACGAATCAATACACCCCTAATTATTACATTACCAAACACACCAAAGAGCAGTGGAAAGTTGCAGTTATCTGTTAGATCCTAAACTTGAAAGCTACTAGCTCTTCCATGTAGCATGTAGCATTCTCTTATTAGGTATAACATTCCCACACAGCTGAAATGATCACAAACGCCCCCAAATGAACGAGAGACACAATGCATATGGCCAGCTGTCGCATTAGGGATAGAGAATGGAAACTAGGACTTCACATGTAGGTTTGAAAATAGAAAAAAACAAATTATTTGAGAAATCAGACTGATTTAGTGCATGGAAACGTACCAAGTAATGACAAATATCCTCAGTATAATAAATGACTGACAGCCTTGGTTGGCAGAGGTCTCTTCTCTGTTTCACAAAGAAGTGTGTCATTTATTTTGCTTCAGTACAGCACCAAAGTTCTGGAGCTGGCCCGAAAACAGAGGATGAACACTGAGGTCAGAAGAAACATCTTCTGTGTGCTCATGACCAGCGAAGATTACCTGGATGCGTTTGAGAAGCTGTTAAGGTCCGTTCACGCTCATGTCTGCTTTGAAGGAGATATGACGTTTAAAAACGTATTTCCTAACCATAGGACCCATTGTTATGTCCGCAAACGCCCACTAGAGGGCCGCCAAAATTGTTTCTCAGCTGTGTTTGGTATTGGCTGTAGCTGTACTTAGTGGTAATACACTTTTCCACCACTTGTGGCAGTAATTTTCATAGCAAACAACGTCAGTAGCTAAAGTCATTCATAAGTTTTTTAAGTGCAAAAATTATGACAAAGTGGTGAAGTTGTGCTTTCATTTGCACTTTCAATTTATTGACTCGTTAGTTGAAAAACATATGGATTATTTATTTTGGTACCACATTATTTTATGTAGATTTATTTGTCAGTTATTTATGAGTGCCTTCATATACAGTATATTTGGTTAGTACTTGTTTTTCCTAATCAGCCTGACCTAAGCCTAAGGTTTATGTGTTACATAATAATCTTTGTAATTAACATGTTTTTTTTTAGCATTTGACAAGGTTGTAAACTTAGGTTATATATAGTTATTGAATACAACTCAAATTAGGTCTCAATATTTTTAGGCCATGTCACGATACACGATATATATCTCCATATTTTGCCTTAGCCTTGAATGAACACTTGATGCATATAATCACAGCAGTATGATGATTCTATGTGTCTACATTAAAACATTCTTGTTCATACTGCATTAATATATGCTCATTTTAAACTTTCATGCAGAGAGGGAAATCACAACTAAGTCAATTTACCAAAAGTGTATTTATTAAACAGTTATTAAGCAGTGGCACAAACATTCATGTCATTTCAAAACAGAAAGTGCAAGATTGTCAGAGACATTTTAAAACAAGCTATGAGTGCACTTTTGTGCATGATGTCACTAAGATGACATATCAAAACAACACTAAATTAAAGGGCACTTTTTGTACAGAACGCCACTACAATAGTTTAAAACAAATAAAGTGCACTTTGCATGATGTCACACAAGATATTTCAATAAGTGTCAAATAAAAATGAGCTGCATAATAGGAAATCAAATAGTATATGTCCTTTGCTATGTGATAGGTTACTGCGGACGTTATCTCCTTCTGTTGTTGACTATTTTTTTTCATACGGTGTTGATGTGGAAATGGTTGCCTCGGCATTTTGTCGGTGTGGCACCGAACGGAGATGTTGACATGCGGAGTTTCAAGCACTCTTCATTCTCTAGCAGGTGACTTTTCAAATGATGCTACATATTAGCAGTAATGCCACTTTTTGTAGCAACGCTTTTGCCCCACACTTGACAAATTACGGTTGTCTGTTCGACACATTCCCACTTGAAGCCAAACCACCGCCAGACGATGGACACCGTGCTGTTTTTCTTGGGAATTAATTCTTCCTTCATTTGTTACCAGATTCGCACCTTCTTTCTCTCGTATTACCACTCGCACCACAGCTAACGTTACCCATGCCGCTACCTCTCTGCTCCGCGAGGGCGTATACGTATGTGACGTATGTAAGAAGGTGCGCTTGTTTTACGTCTCTGTGAGAAGGAGAGACAACAAAGAGTGAGAAGAGCCTGTAGTGTAATGCCCGCAGCTAAAAGTAACTGCGTGAGAACGTATACTCGAATATCGCGATATATTCATTTTCTATATCGCACAGAGACAAACCCGCGATATATCGCCCAGCCCTAACTCATATATAGAGTAAGGTTACTAATTCAGTGTTAATATTTGAGTGGGCACCTGGCCCCTATGTCATTGAAAAGTTGGGCCCCAAGTCATAATGGTTAAGAACCCTTGCTTTAGTGTGTGTTTGTTTTTCTGTCCTGGGGGAACAAAAAGCTGATAGACTCACAAGTCCAAAGCATTGAAATCAATAGATAATGGCCTCCTAATAGGCATGCAGGACTGATGTTTGACAAGTGGTCAAACATAGGTACTGCAGTGTGTGTATTGGTCCCCACAGGGAAGTTACTGACCTGTGTTTGTGTGTGTGTGTGTGTGTGTGTGTGTGTGTGTGTGTGTGTGTGTGTGTGTGTGTGTGTGTGTGTGTGTGTGTGTGTGTGTGTGTGTGTGTGTGTGTGTGTGTGTGTGTGTGTGTGTGTGTGTGTGTGTGTGTGTGTGTGTGTGTGTGTGTGTGTGTGTGTGTGTGTGTGTGTGTGTGTGTGTGTGTGTAGGATGGGACTGAAGGACAAGCAGGAGAGAGAGATCGTCCACGTTCTGATGGACTGCTGTCTGCAGGAGAAGACCTTCAACAGTTTTTATGCGGTGCTGGCAGATAAGTTCTGCACTCACGACCGCCGTTTTCAGGTACGTAAACCTACACCGCTCTTTTTTCTTTTTCTCTTTTCCTGAAAGTGAAAGCCATTGACGTCATGAAAAAGTCAACACAGCACCAAAACTGACGGGATTTGGTGCTCACACGTTTGCGTGCTAATGATTACCTGCGAGTGAACCTTGCGTGACCCAGCGTGTTGCACCTCTCCCCCGTGACGACAAACACTTCCTCCTCGTGTCCCAAACTGTTGACCATTGTCTTCGTCAAAGAGCCTGGGAACGTTTGCTTTTCACGTGTTGTCATTGTTTTCCCAGATGACCTTCCAGTTCAGCCTGTGGGACAAATTCAGAGAGCTTTCCGACCTTCCCACCAGGACTTTCAGCAACCTGATCCAGCTGGTGACCCACCTCCTCCAGAAGAAGTGCCTCTCGTTATCTTTATTCAAAGTAATTTAAGTCATTTATTTCACTCTTTGCCAACTTTGAGGTCTTTAATTGTTATATATAACTTTGGAAGGGGCGAGATACAAGCTTTATTGCCATCTACATGTTAAGAGTGGAACTATATCTTTGCTTGTCCAGATTGTTGGAGCTGGACGAATGGCTGCAGACCACTAAGGTGCCCCACTATTACTATTACTCAATATGGGTATTGCTTTGTGTTTGGCTTGTAGGTCATCGAGTTTGGAGAACTGGACAAGGCCAAAGTGCGCTTCCTGCGTCAGGTCCTGACTCGCCTGCTCAAAGACAGCGAGCCCGAGGAGCTAGTCAGTATATTTGCAAGGTGAGTGTGGTCAGGTAACCTTCGTCTTGAGCTCTACCATCCTAGACACATTGCGTAAGCCAGGGGTGTCCAAACCCCGGCCCGCGGGGCAAATGCAGGCCGGCGGCATCTTCAATTAGGCCCATTGCAGGAGTTCAATTTCAATAAGCAAACTGGCCGTGCGGGGTGTTTTCATTATAAGTTTAAATATCCAGGGGTCTGACAAGTGACAATGTAAGAAACTCAGGTCAGTGACCATGATGTGTACTTTCTTGACATCAGAAGCACAGCATTTACTTACATGACCCAGTCCAAACAACCTTTCCTAGTCATGGTGCAGGAAAAAAAATTCAACCAGCACAAACACACTTCACTCTCTCCACACTTAACCATGTTTGACTTTTATCTGCTTGAAATTTCTAATTGATTACAAAACTTTAAAGAGATCGTCACGGAAAGTAGGAGTTGAACTTTCACATTCTTTTATTATTCAATTATAATAATTATGAATATTAGAGATGTCCGCTAATGGCTTTTTTGCCGATATTCCGATATTGTCCAACTCTTAATTACCGATTCCGATATCAACTGATATACAGTCGTGGAATTAACACATTATTATGCTTAATTTTGTTGTGATGCCCCGCTGGATGCATTGAACAATGTAACAAGGTTTTCCAAAATAAATCAACTCAAGTTATGGAAAAAAATGCCAACATGGCACTGCCATATTTATTATTAAAGTCACAAAGTGCATTATTTTTTTAACATGCCTCAAAACAGCAGCTTGGAATTTGGGACATGCTCTCCCTGGGAGAGCATGAGGAGGTTGAGGTGGGCGGGGTTGGGGGGGCGGGGTTGAGGTCAGGTAAAACGGGGGGTGTGTATTGTAGCGTCCCGGAAGAGTTAGTGCTGCAAGGGGTTCTGGGTATTTGTTCTGTTGTGTTTATGTTGTGTTACGGTGCGGATGTTCTCCCGAAATGTGTTTGTCATTTTTGTTTGGTGTGGGTTCACAGTGTGGCGCATATTTGTAACAGTGTTAAAGTTGTTTATACGGCCACCCTCAGTGTGACCTGTATGGCTGTTGACCAAGTATGACTTGCATTCACTTGTTTGTGTAAAAAGCCGTAGATATTATGTGATTGGGCCGGCGCGCAAAGGCAGTGCTTTTAAGGTTTATTAGCGCTCAGTACTTCTCCTTACGTCCGTGTACCCAGCGGCGTTTTAAAAAGTAATACATTTTACTTTTTGAAACCGATACCGATAATTTCCGATATTACATTTTAAAGCATTTATCGGTCGATAATATCGGCAGTCTGATATTATCGGACATCTCTAATGAATATATATACAGTTACTTTGCATGCTTTCGGCCCCCGGTCAAATTCTTTTAGCCCAATGCGACCCTCCAGTCAAAAAGTTTGGACACCTCTAATATAAGCAAAACATTTTAATGACCTACAGTTTGAAGGGCATGTGACGTAATGTTGATTGCGTCTCTCTATTAATATGACCGCTAACATGCTGTGGACTTAGCGATATTGATAAAACAATCTTGCCTTCTTCCAAACTGAGTTGTTTGAAATTTGACACTTTAGTGACTTATTTTGCCTTAGCGGATGTATCTCCATATATGGTAGAGGTTTACCCTAAGAGCTTTGCAGGAGTCTGCCATTTTTAGCCAGTTGTAGTCACTAAGTTCCTTTTTTTTTCTGTATCCTCTTGTGGGGCAGACTGGTTCCTACATGCACATGCATGCTAAAATCTTCCACTGTTGCCATTTCTAATACAAAGTAGTGTGTAGTTCTAACTTACATCCGTCAGTAGACTCCATATGAAAGCACTAAGAACTACAACATGGCTGACGGGGTGAAGGTGCCTTAGCCTGGTGGAGGGCTTCGGCACGTAAATAAGACCGTCCACATTCTGCATTCTGAAGAGACGGTCAGAAAGTGGCTTGAAGATGGTCTGTAAAACAAAATGCATGCCATTTTTTTTACCAAAGCACCACCCCGTATTTTCCGCACCATAAGGCGCCCTGGGTTAAAAGCCGCGCCTTCAATGAACGGCATATTTCAAAACTTTGTCCACCAATAAGCCGCCCCGTGTTGTAAGCCGCATCTAACTGCGCTAAAGGAATGTCAAAAAAACAGTCAGATAGGTCAGTCAAACTTTAATAATATATTAAAAACCAGCGTTCTAACAACTCTGTTCACTCCCAAAATGTACGCAAATGTGCAATCACAAACATACGTATATCAACATGGACAGAGCTGCGTGAAAAAAGCCACCCGGCCTCTTCGCGTAAACTTAAACTTACCTTAACCACTCGCTCATCTTTTCTTCATCCATCCCTTCGAGTTAGCTTTTTATGATGACGCCGGCTGGAAAGGTCTCTTTTGGCAAGGTCTTCCTTTTGAATATCACCATGGGTGGAAGTTTCATTAGCATGGCAAGCTAGAACCACAGTGAAGGATGACTTCTCATTCCCTGTGGTGCGAATATTCACCGTACGTGCTCCCGTTGTATCCACGGTGCGTTTCACAGGAATATCAGTTGCTGTGAAATAGTAATCCGTGTGTGGATGGAGAGATTGCGTCTTTTCATGAACCGGATCCCTGACGCTTAGTAGGAGCCATTTTGTGGTCTTTACAGATGTAAACACACAAAGGAAATGAAACGTACGGTGATATCCGCGCGCTTTTTCTTCTTCTACGCGGGCGGGTGGTTGCTTACAGTAGAAGAAGAAGCGCTTCCTGTTCTATGGGGGCGGGTGCTTACCTTGGCGGTTGCTTGCGTAGAAGAAGAAGCGCTTCCTGTTCTACCGGGAAAAAAGATGGCGGCTGTTTACCGAAGTTGCGAGATCGAAACTTTATGAAAATGAATCTTAATATTTATCCATATATAAAGCGCACCGGGTTAAAAGGCGCACTGTCAGCTTTTGAGAAAATGTGTGGTTTTTAGGTGCGGCTAATAGTGCGGAAAATACGGTACATGTTATGTAGACCACAAGGAAGTGTTTTAAATGTAGAAAAAAAACAATGTGACCCTTTTAAGCACTTGGCTGACAAACGGGTGTATTCGTAGCGGGCTGCCTCGAGGGTGTACATTGCGATTTATCATGCCAACAAAGCGAGCATGCCAAATACAAAGTGCTCAAAAGTAGAACTCCTGCACTAAATTGATGTTAAAGTATTGGATGGCCTTTATACAGGACATGCGACCAATTAGCATTAGCGATTTTACATGGCTATTTCAACACATTCTAATTTGGTAATGAAAACTACAACTAAGATGCATGTTACAATCAAACAGCTAGAGCAGGGGTGTCAAACTCAAATACAGAGTGGGCCAAAATTTAAAACTGAACAAAGCCGCGGGCCAAGGTTGAACAAATTAACCTTTTTGATAGGGACCCAAACAAGTTTTGCATTGAATATTGAACAAGCAAGGCTTATATAACTTTATAGTGACATGCAAAATCGAGTTTCAAATAATAATAATAATAATAATTAAAAAATATCAATGACATATCAAATACAATTTAAATAAAAATGTAATGCCTCTTTTCTATTTGCAGCCTTCTGAGGTAAATATCAACATTAACTTTTTCCACGGGCTAATAAATTAGAAAATAAAATAACAATGAACAAACCAACCATTCGGGACTTTAAACTGCTCAGTTTGCAACACACTGATCTAATCTGATGTGCCCAAGCCAGATACCTGCCATCTTTTCTTGGACGCAAGTTCATTAATGTCGGGGCTCAGGCTTTGAGCTGAGGCATCTTTCATTATCGAACGAAGTTGTTCATCAGTCATTATATCTCGTAGTCCACCTGGACCACAGTCTTGGGGGCGTGCTTTAAAGGCACTGCGTTAATCGTTCTCCACGAGCTGTCGTCACGTCTGCTTTTCATCCATTCCAACAACGTGCCGGCCCGATCCCAAAATATGTGCAACTTCAGCACGCACGCACACGTAAATGCAATGCATACTTGGCCAACAGCGATACAGGTTCGGCAAGGCATGGGAAAATGCCGATTCAGATACAGTTTAAAAAAAAACTCCGGTCCGTGTTTTCCAACGCACCGATTTAAATAATACATTCCACTTTTCTACTGCTCCCTAATTTCCGTTCCGCATTTTCCAGCACACCTTCAACACATCCACAGGTCTGTGAATTCTCACGCAGTTGCTTTTAGCTGCTGGCAGTACACGACAGGCTCTTCTCACTCTTTCCTGTGTCTCCCTCTCAAAGACAGCATGTGCACCTTCTTACACACGTCACATACTGTCACGACATACGTCACATACGTATACGTCCTCCCCGAGCAGAGAGGTAGCAGCATGGCTAACGTTAGCTGTGATGCTAGCGCAGCCGTGCGAGCAACGCTCCCTCTAAGGTACTCGCCTGTGCAATTGCGCACTGTTTAAGCGTCCTCTGTGCATAGCAAATCTATGCCACGTACAAAATCAAATAAAAAAATAAGCGCATAACAATTTTCGACACACAGACACGACAGAGAAAACAGTTTTCGTCATCATTGTTCAAATATTGTGACGTCTGTCGAGACGCTTATCTCCATTCGGTGCCACACGTCCACACCATCAAAATGCAGAGGCAAAAATTTCCACATCAACATCGTATGAAAAAATTAGTGATTTTTTTTAGTTGTGATTTCCTTCTCTGCATGAAAGTTTAAAAGTAGCATATATTAATGCAGTATGAAGAAGAATGTTTTAATGTAGACATGCAAGCCTTGAAAGAACATTTTGAAAATCAAGACTACATTTCCTGCAAATGGGTGCATTTCTACCCTATATTTTAACTTTAGATTTATTCTCATATCAAACTCTTTTGGCTGTCTTTTTGACACTTACATCCGGCGCCCCCCTCCACACCCTGGATTATAAATAATGTAAATAATTCAATGTGATTATCTTGTGTGATGACTGTATTATGATGATAGTATATATCTGTATCATGAATCAATTTAAGTGGACCCCGACTTAAACAAGTTGAAAAACTTATTCGGGTGTTACCATTTAGTGGTCAATTGTACGGAATATGTACTTCACTGTGCAACCTACTAATAAAAGTCTCAATCAATCAATCAAAACACATAGAATCATCATACTGCTGTGATTATATGCATCAAGTGTTCATTCAAGGCTAAGGCAAAATATCGAGATGTATATTGTGTATCGCAATATGGCCATAAAATATCGCAATATTAAAAAAAGGCCATATCGCCCAGCCCTAGTTCAATGATGCCATTTCTGTTTGTCATGTATAATTTTGTCTATTTTGTGTTTATCCTTGAATAAACAGGTCAGTTTCTTGTTACCAACCATTGTGTATTATTCAAACTCCCCTAATTCAGCTGGCTAGTTGTTATCAAGAGTACTAAAACCCTTTTCAACATGATTCTGACAACTAAGTAGGCTAAATAACTTTAAACTTTAATACATGCTCGGATAGGTCAGTATCGGTTAGTATCGGATCGGAAATGCAAAAACAATATCGGTATCGGATCGGAAGTGCAAAAACCTGGATCGGGACATCCCTAATTGATACCTCTGCATATCTATTTCTGGGTACTGGGAATTGTTACTGTACCTATTTATACCTGTCATGGTACAAAATATCATCTAACAAGTTCCGTAAGTATCAATATAAAGGTGCAGTTTGCAGTGGGTTTCAGATGTTTAACAATAAATCCAAAAAATACAAGACCGACCAACGGCTGGTGTATGTTATGGTTTCGGAGGACGGCTTTAACTAATGTCGATATTTGTCACCATTGATGAATTAACACTGTGCTGCTGCTGAGTGGACAAATCTGGCATGATTGGGTCCAAAATGGCGGGTTTCAAAGATTGCAGCTTGCGCCCTCTGTAGGCATCCACATATCTGCTGCAATCAGCACCTTTTACATCAAGTATTTCACATAACACCAAGGATCATAGAAGGGAGTTACCTCTTGGGAGTTTATTAAACACCAATCAGGATTTCTGAATCTACCGCCTGTCACCTGCCAGGATCTCTGGAATTCCCAACCTGGGAATGCTGCGGGAGGGCTTGAAGCTATTCATCAGCCACTTCCTGCTGAAGAACGGCCCGTCACAGGATTCAGAGGAGCAGGCGGCCATGCTGTCTGAGCGCGCTCACATCGCCACCAAGGCCATGGAGGCCAAAGAGGTTAAAGTAAAACTGTAAGAAAAACAATTGACTTCTTCTTCCCATCATGTCCACTAGGCTTTTCCCTCAAAATAAATGTTTTGTAAATATACAAACGGTATATCGTTTTTGCTAAGGCAGACCTCCAACTATGTATATTTATCAGGAATGTTTTCCATTAAAAAGGATGACTTATGTTGAATTCTTTGCATGAGAATAAAATCATCTCTTTCCAAAGTGGTGAGTGTTCCTAAAAAATACGATACAAATATGTTATTTTAGTTAATAATTAGCAACCTATAAAATTAATTTTAATAAAACTAAATCATTATAAAAAACGGTAATAGAACAAATACAGTGATTATTTAAGATACAGGAGCCCCAGCTTACGATACATGCTGTTTATCAGCTAGTTATGAGCCTCCTCACCACTAATTGGTGTAGCTAACGTCACAGTGGAACCCGTAAGAGCCGACCAAAACATCCGATCTTACTTGCTAGCATTAGCTTATAGCTAGAGATTGACATAGTGTAACTTAGTTTTTTCAACCATGGGAAGGAAGAAAGTGAGCGTTAAAGGCAGTGCTTAGAAGAAGTAGATGATATTCAATTAATTAAAATAATGACAGTGGTAAAGCAGTTTGAGCGTAGCACTGCTATGCTGCACCATACTGAAGCAGAATGAGTAACGCCAGCTAAGGACGTTGAAATAATATCTAAACAACAAACATTTATCCATGAAAATACAGACTAGCTGCTGATTGTGCGTTTGACAGAGAAACAGCTGGAAGAAGACTGGAAGTCTACTCTTTAAAGTAGATGCTATTATTACTTACTTCATAAAACTACTGTAGTTTTTTGTAGCACATTATTGTTTTTCATTCAATATTCCTTATCCAAAAGTTAGTTTTTCCTTTTTAAAGACATGTTAAATTGTGCTGATTTAATTGATTTTAAATAATTTCAATGAGGGTTTTTTTTTTATGTACAGGTTGCGGCACAATTGATTAAACTTGTATTTTGAGGTATCACTGTAATAATTATCAGGTTTAATCTCTTCGCTATAAAAT
The DNA here is from genome assembly GCF_033978685.3 of Nerophis lumbriciformis. Taxonomy (NCBI): domain Eukaryota; kingdom Metazoa; phylum Chordata; class Actinopteri; order Syngnathiformes; family Syngnathidae; genus Nerophis; species Nerophis lumbriciformis. The sequence goes on from NC_084554.2 coordinate 12,573,640, forward strand.
AAAAAAAAATCAGATTTTACAGAGAAATATTGGCAGCTCAGTCGCCAAAATTTTACAGTAAAATGAACACTGGTACCGTTTTTCCATTACAGTAATGTGCTGTAAAAAATGTATTGTAAAAACAAAATTACTGGCAGCTCAGTTGCCTGAATCTTACCATAAAAGTAAAAGTGGTACAATTTTCAATTTAAAGTAATCCAATGTACAATTTATGGTAAAGTTCTGCCGACTCAGTGTAAAATCTTTTTTTTTTTAGTGTAGGTGATCACATTTTGGGTGTTCAAACACAGCCCGTTTAAAAGTTGCATGTCCACACTTTTTCCCCTGAGGACCGCATGTATCAAGATGGGCAGAATAACATACGAAGTGCCACAAATGGCCCTCGGGTCACACTTTGAGCACCTCTGGTCAATACAGTGCGTGCTTGCATCAATAGCCTCAGTGTGTGGCCATTGACTGCCAGCTGCCTTTACCTGCTTAGTCGGGTCTGACCCTGGTGTGAACTCCTGATGTCGCCTGCTCAAGCAAACATTGAAGATAAGCAGGAGGCCCATCTTAATAGGCATGAACATGCTATGCAGTTGTTTGGGGTCACAACCACTAGGGGGCGCACATGATCATGTCCTGGGTTTTGTTGAGATTTAAGTTTTTCTTTCATTTAGATAGTCAATTACAAAATACTAAGTTACAAGAGTTAGGATAACATGTTATTTTTATGTCAAAAATGCAAAATGATACTTCCTGGTAGCTGAAACGCTTCACTGTTCCTTAAACACAGAAGTTATAACATCTAAACTCACATTTACGCACTCGAACAGGATGACGTGATTCAATGCACAAATATGATACATTTATTTGTGGCAGCATCAGACAAAGTTGTTTGTTGTTCATCTCATTGCACATAGTGTGGTGCAATAAGAGAAACCCTGATTGAAGTTTGAAACCAAGGCGTCACTAGTTTTTGAAGACAGATGTATTAATGATAATAATTTGTTATTCTCAACTGTAATGATAATCCTACATGAATCAGATAATGTCTACACTAAAGAAAAGGACAACTTCACATATTTACAAACATATTTTAGTCAATGATGAGGGGGAAAAAAGTAATATGTGTGTATATATTATATATATATTTTTTTTTTTTTTTTTTTTATATATATATTTGAAAACTATTATGACAGACACTTTTGGTAAACCCCTCTGGATATAGTATGTGTGTGTGTGTGTATATATATATATATAATATATATATATATATATATATATATATATATATATTAGGGGTGTAACGGCACTCAAAAATTTCGGTTCGGTACGTACCTCGGTGTAGACGTCACGGTTCGGTTCATATTCGATACAGTAAGAAAACAACAAAATATAAATTTTTGGGTTATTTATTTACCAAATTTGTAAACAATGGCTTTATCCTTTTAACATTGGGAACACTATAATAATTCTGCCCACGTTAATCCACATTAAACAGCCTCAAGTTGTTGCTATTGTTGCTATATATATATATATATATATATATATATACACACCGTATTTTTGGGAGTATAAGTCGCACCGGAGTATAAGTCGCACCTGCCGGAAATGCATAATAAAGAAGGAAATAAACATATATACAGTGGGGCAAAAAAGTATTTAGTCAGCCACCAATTGTGCAAGTTCTCCCACTGAAAATGATGACAGAGGTCTGTAATTTTCATCATAGGTACACTTCAACTGTGAGAGACAGAATGTGAAACAAAAATCCAGGAATTCACATTGTAGGATTTTTAAAGAATTTATTTGTAAATTATGGTGGAAAATAAGTATTTGGTCAATAACAAAAATTCAACTCAATACTTTGTTATTGCCAACAAAGGTTATATTACAGAGGTCAAACGATTACTATAGGTCTTTACCAGGTTTGCACACACAGTAGCTGGTATTTTGGCCCATTCCTCCATGCAGATCTTCTCGAGAGCAGTGATGTTTTGGGGCTGTCGCCGAGCAACACGGACTTTCAACTCCCTCCACAGATTTTCTATGGGTTTGAGGTCTGGAGACTGGCTAGGCCACTCCAGGACTTTCAAATGCTTCTTACGGAGCCACTCCTTCGTTGCCCGGGCGTTGTGTTTGGGATCATTGTCATGCTGGATGACCCAGCCACGTTTCATCTTCAAAGCTCTCACTGATGGAAGGAGGTTTTGGCTCAAAATCTCACGATACATGGCCCCATTCATTCTTTCCTTAACATGGATCAGTCGGCCTGTCCCCTTAGCAGAAAAACAGCCCCAAAGCATGATGTTTCCACCCCCATGCTTCACAGTAGGTATGGTGTTCTTGGGATGCAACTCAGTATTCTTCTTCCTCCAAACACGACGAGTTGAGTTTATACCAAAAAGTTCTATTTTGGTTTCATCTGACCACATGACATTCTCCCAATCCTCTGCTGTATCATCCATGTGCTCTCTGGCAAACTTCAGACGGGCCTGGACATGCACTGGCTTAAGCAGGGGGACACGTCTGGCACTGCAGGATTTGATTCCCTGTAGGCGTAGTGTGTTACTGATGGTAACCTTTGTTACTTTGGTCCCAGCTCTCTGCAGGTCATTCACCAGGTCCCCCCGTGTGGTTCTGGGATTTTTGCTCACCGTTCTCATGATCATTTTGACCCCACGGGATGAGATCTTGCGTGGAGCCCCAGATCGAGGGAGATTATCAGTGGTCTTGTATGTCTTCCATTTTCTGATAATTGCTCCCACAGTTGATTTTTTCACACCAAGCTGCTTGCCTATTGTAGATTCACTCTTCACAGTCTGGTGCAGGTCTACAATTATTTTCCTGGTGTCCTTCGACAGCTCTTTGGTCTTTGCCATAGTGGAGTTTGGAGTCTGACTGTTTGAGGCTGTGGACAGGTGTCTTTTATACAGATAACAAGTTCAAACAGGTGCCATTAATACAGGTAACAAGGGAGGACAGAAGAGCTTCTTAAAGAAGAAGTTACAGTTCTCTGAGAGCCAGAGATCTTCCTTGTTTGAAGTGACCAAATACTTATTTTCCACCATGATTTACAAATAAATTCTTTAAAATTCCTACAATGTGAATTCCTGGAATTTTTTTTCACATTCTGTCTCTCACAGTTGAAGTGTACCTATGATGAAAATTACAGACCTCTGTCATCATTTTAAGTGGGAGAACTTGCACAATCGGTGGCTGACTAAATACTTTTTTGCCCCACTGTAAGTCGCACTGGAGCCCGGCCAAACTATGAAAAAAACTGCGACTTATAGTCCGAAAAATACGGTATGTATCCATCCAGAGGGGTTTACCAAAAGGGTCTCAGTCATAAAAGTTTTCAAATTAAATATATGTTTTAACTTTCAACGTTTAAATCTTTAGATCATCTTCGGGTGTCCCCGCCTTCCGCCCGAATGTAGCTGAGATAGGCTCCAGCGCCCCCCGCGCCCGCGAAAGGGACAAGCGGTAGAAAATAGATGGATGGGTTCTCGGGTGTATTATAATGATTGTGTATTATTCTCAACTATAATGATAATCCTACATGAATCAAATAATCTCTACACTAAAAAAAGGGCAACTTGACAGATTTACAATCATATTTTAGTCGATGATGGAAAAAATAATAATATATATATGCAGTATGTATACTGTGTGTATATATAATGTATATATATGTGTATACACATATATATACATACATTATATATATATATATATATATATATATATATATATCTATCCAGATGTGTTTACCGAAGGATTCTGTTTTAAATGTCTAGATCATCTCCAGGTTAATCGTTTGCTATAGAGTTGTTTGATATATATATATATATATATATTTATTTATTTATTTATTTATTTGGATGATATCGAATAATCCGTTTTGAAAGTCTATTTTTAAAAACGAGTCAAACGTTACGTCAGGAATTGGCATTTGATTGAATCCACAGAAAATGTTCACATAAAATTAAAAATGTTGTGCTTTTATTTTCATTTCATGTGCTCGCTATAATTTCAACATCAGAGACAGATGTGTCAGGAATAAAAGTAGAGGCTTGTGTGGCCAAGTTTTTGGCCTCATTTTGGTGTTTGGTATTACCTATTACTATTTTTAGACTCCTGATTGGCCCCGAATGCCACCGCCTGACATATACACAAGTCTGTGTTTAAAGGCTCCCTAAAATATCCTAGTTTTAAAAGAAAAATAGTTAATTTATGACTTAATTTAAATATTTCATGAGTGGGGCACTTTAGGGTCCACAAGACCTTAATTTTGGAATTGCATAAATAAAAACCTGCCATTGTTCAAAAATGAAATATTGACGTATTTGAGGCGCACGTTACCTCACATCAAATATTTGAATTTGACAGTTTTGGGGGAAAATATTGCATATTTTTTTATTACCAAATAGGGTATTAAACATATATATATATATATATATATATATATATATATATATAATGGATGGATATATATATATATATATATTATATATGTGTGTGTGTGTGTGTGTGTGTGTGTGTGTGTGTGTGTGTGTGTGTGTGTGTGTGTGTGTGTGTGTGTGTGTTTACATATTGTAATAACATAATGGATATATAATTTTTCATTATAATTAATCATTATTAATTATGTATAAAATAACTGAATAGTAAGAGGATGTGAAAGTTCAACATCTTACAATGTTTACTTCTGTGACAACCTCTTTAAAGCTTTGTAATCAATTAGAAATATCAAGTAGCTAAACTGCACCAAACTAGGATATGTGTGGAGTGAGTGTTTTGAATGTTTCACATCATGCTTTGCAATTGATTGGTGTAATTTCGAGTTTGTCATGGTAATGGGATGTTTTTTTAATATTATCCACAAAGTTCAGCGAGCAGGTTGTGTTATTAGCGACCATGTGGGTTGACTTTTTGTGTTGGTATAATTTGTTTTCTGCACCATGACTAAGAAAAGTTCTATGGATTGGGTCATATAAGTAAATTATGTGCATGTGACGTCAAGAAATTTCACATCGTGGTCATTGTCTTAAATTCCTTACATTGTCCACAAAACAGCGACAAAATGCCACCTGTCAGACCCCTTGTTTAAATTTAGCACGAAAACTCTCCACACGGTCAGGTTACTTATTGAAATTTAACCCGTGCCATAGTCTCGCAGGCCAAACTACATTTGGCCCACGGGCCGTGGTCTGAACACCCCTTTACAATATAGCAGGGATTCTCAAACTGTGATACGTGTACCAGTAGTGGTACGCCAAAGACTCACTTGAATAAAGGAAAGTGTTTTATTTTCCTATATTCAAACACGGTGTTACTGTTCAAACTGTGTGCAATGTTACAGTGGCAAAAAATACTAAATATACTTGTAAAAACTCAATCTTGTTATAATGAATACTTAGGCCTACTACACCACTGTTTTAATTTTGGTCATTATGGTGGTACTTGGAGAGCCAAGTTTTTTCTAAGGTAGTACTTGATGCAAAAAGTTTGAGAACCACTGCATTATAGAACATGTTTGGATGTGTTGGAGTTGAATATGTAAAGTATTATTTTACCAGCATTTTTCCCTTAAACGCCATGAGAAATAATCCGTTCTTGAAATATGAGCAATGTTTTGACTAAAAGCAGCTTGTCCAGTGGTGTCCATTGGTGGTGTGGCGTCAAATGTAGCTTGTGCTTGCTGTTTGCTCTCAGTGCAAGTTTGCACACATCCGATAGCGCCATTACCGGTCCTTCCCATGACCCCCAGCTGTCAGCCTGAACACAAACACGTCCTCCGCCATCCATCATACGCTCTAAACTTACCAGGATTTCACGGCATTTTGCAGTATTTTTTCACAGTGAAATACTGTAATCCAAATGTACTGTAACATTGCAACGTCCACGACTGTAAAAATTTGGATATTATAATTCACAGCAATAAACAGGTATTTCACAGTAAAATACTGTCATAAAAATGTTATCAAAAACATCTAAATTACAATAGTGAAGTTGCAGCATTTAGTTAATCACAGGTACAGATACGGTCAAATGATGCTAGGATATTTCACAGTGAGTTACTGTAAATTCATGCATTTTTTTAGCCAGTAAATATGTACAGTGTACACCAAAAAACAACCTTTTATTTGCCAATAGAGCACAATACCGCATGCATCTTTTTATGATTATAAATATTGCATATAAAAATAAAGATGTTTTCCCCCAATTATATTTGATATTTCATAGAAACCATGCAGTGCAGTTCAGCATATATTTATTACTTTTTTATATTTTTATACATGTATGTATATATATACACTAGGGCTGCAACTAACAACTAATTTGATAATCTGTCGATTATTACTTCGATTAATCGATTAATAATCGGATAAAAGACACAAACTACATTTCTATCCTTTCCAGTATTTTATTGGGGAAAAAACAGCATACTGGCACCATACTTAATTTGATTATTGTTTCTCAACTGTTTGTAAATATTGCAGTTCATAAATAAAAGTTTATAAAAAAAAAAAGTAAATAAATAAAAGTAGCCTCTGCGCATGCGCATAGCATAGATCCAACGAATCGATGACTAAATTAATCGCCAAATATTTTTATAATCGATTTAATCGATTAGTTGTTGCAGCCCTAATATACACATATGTACATAAATATGAATATATATATATGTATATATATATTTGTGTATATACAGTATACATACATATATATGTGTGTATATATACATACATACATACATATATACATACACATATATATATACATACATATATATATATACACATATATACAGTATATATATATATATATATATATATATATATATACACCATATTATCTGTTTAACAAAGCATTCATGCAAAGTCCTCCTGGTGGCGCCTCTCGGGGCCGCACGTTCGATTCCGCTCGTCGTCCGAGGAACAGTCTGATGAATTGTACAAGAAGCGCTCGGCTTCCTCGTCCTCGTCGCTGTCCTTCAAGTCTTTAATTCTTCCGTTTTTGCTGCTCTCAAAGTCTCCGTCCGGCTCGCACTTGTTCTTGCTGCCCTTCTGCTTGTCGGCCTCCTGCAAGGCTTGTTCCTTGGCCTTCTTGCTCCGCTTCCACTTCATGCGCCGGTTCTGGAACCAGATTTTCACCTGAGCACAAATCAAACCACTTCAGTACTTGTGGAAATATGCAGAAAGAAAAACATGAATGTAATAAATAAATATGACAAAAGGCGTTGGATGACCATTTTCCATGAAGATTATATGACACCTGACAAATTCCTCATTTGTATTTGAACTTATGATGCTTCCTTATATAAGTAAATGTTCCAAACAATACCCTGAAATACCTGTTATCATTTAACAATAATTGACTTTTCTCATTCAACCAAATGTAGAAGCCTTGATATAATCCAACAATAAGTACAATTATGTATATCTATTTATTTATGTATATCTTTTTTCATTTGACCGAACGTAGAATCTCCTTGATTTGATTTTATAATATATATATTTATACGCATTTCTTTATTCATATGATATACTTGTTTTGTACACTTAGGGTTTATATACACCGTTTATTTTTATTTGATTTATTTATAATATATATTTATACATTTCTTAATTGATATACTATATATAGCCTCGTGTGTGTGTGTGTGTGCGTGTGCGTGTGCGTGTGCGTGTGTGTGTGTGTGTGTGTGTGTGTGTGTGTGTGTGTGTGTTCTGGCAATGCTTACTTAATGGGGACATCGCTCTGTTTACACAGTCACCTTTAGGGGACCTCTGACGGTATGGGGACAAAAAAACAGGTCCCCTGAAGGGAAACCCTTTTAAATGATAGTCAGATCCATTCTGAAGATGCCTAAGTGATTTTTAAGCTTTGGCCCATAAAACATGTTTAGTGGTTAGTTTGAGTGTGAGACATTTGCACAGCAGCCCCCTCATCGGGCTGTAGCTGGTACTGAAAAAAATAAAAAAAAATTGAAAAGTGAAACATTTGTTATCCTGGCATTAATAGTACTGTGATTCTGTATGGTATCCATCCTTAGTTAAAACTAATATATTTTTCCAAAAAACAAAATCTGGTTTAGTGCTCCTTAGGATGGCATTTTCACACAGCATGATTATAAAACATTATTACCTTAAAGTATGATTCACATTCACAATGTTCCATCCTTCTATATATGGTAGTTGGAGTTGCAGACAACTTCATTACTGCTAAATAGCAGTTTTCAGTAATGTCACAGAAGATGCAGGATTTGCTTTAACACTTAAGTCAGGGGTCGGCAACCTTTACCAGTCAAAGAGCCATTTTGACCAGTTTCACAAATTAAAGAAAACAATGGGAGCCACAAAAATCTTTTGAAATTTAAAATGAAATAACACTGCATACAAAAATTTTTTGTGCTTTGTGCTATGTATAAACCAAGGGTCTCAGACACGCGGCCCACACCTTAATATGAAAATTGATTGTTAGTGCGGCCCGCGGGTTTTATATGAATGGCGCTTGACAGCGTCATACTTGTCAACCCTCCCGATATTTCCGGCAGATTACGAATTTCAGGGCATTTGTTCTCTCGAACGTGCCGTGATGGTACAGCATTTAACGCCCACTACAACCAGCGTGCCGGCCCAGCCACACGTTGTATAGAGCTTCTGCTTGCTCAAGTAAGTGACAGCAAGGCATACTTGGTCAACAACCACACAGGTTACACTGACAGTGGCCATATAAAAAACTTTAACACTCTTACTAATAATGCGCCACACTGTGAACCCACACCAAACAAGAATGACAAACACATTTCGGGAGAACATCTGCACCGTAACACAACATAAACACAACAGAACAAATACCCAAAATCTCATGCAGCCATAACTCTTCCGGGCTACATTATACACCCCCGCTACCAAACCCCGCCCACCTCAACGCACAGATGGGGGGGGGTTGATGTGTGAGGGAGCAGGGTTGGGGTGGGGGCGGGGTTTGGTGGTAGCAGGGGTGTATAATGTAGCCCGGAAGAGTCAGGGCTGCATGGGATTCTGGGTATTTGTTCTGTTGTGTTAAGGTGCAGATGTTCTCCCAAAATGTGTTTGTCATTCTTGTTTGGTTTTGGTTCAAAGTGTGGTGCATTATTAGTAAGAGTGTTAAAGTTGTTTTATATGGCCACCGTCAGTGTAACCTGTGTGGCTGTTGAGCAAGTATGCTTTGCTGTCACTTACGTGTGCAGGCCGAAGATGAATATTACAAGAGGCTGGGCTGGCAAGCTGTTTATACAGATTGTAAAGGGCGCTAAATTCTGTACCATCGTGGCACGCCCTTATTATTATTGTAAAGGTGAAAATCGGAGAATATTAATCCCGGGAGTTTTCTGCGAGAGGCACTGAAATCCGGAAGTCTCCCGGGAAAATCGGGGGGGTCCGCAAGTATGCAGCTGAGCCGCATCAGAGTGATCAAAGAGCTGCATGCGACTCCGGAGCCGCGGGTTGCCGACCCCTGACTTAAGTGGTGAAACTTCCTATAAGAGGACAGCTGTAGTGCTGTATTCTGAGGATCATGTCATATTTCATTTGAACTTTTTTTTTTTTTAAATGGTCCTCAGTAGTCACGTACAAATTTGTGTGAAGTATGCAAAATTATTTCAATTTGGTCCCCATGAACCATATGAACTCTTTTTTCCCCAGGGTCCCCAGTAAGAATGATCAGCACATTACTTTATCAATCCAGAGATTTAAAGACGTGTATGAGCTAACTGGGCAGTGGACATTTTACACCATTTTTTTTAATGCCTCCACAACCTGTAGAAAGGGTGGTCCCCACAAGTGATGATCAAAAACTTGGTCCCCATTCCAAATGATAACCTGTGTGTGTGTGTGTGTGTGTGTGTGTGTGTGTGTGTGTGTAATACTGTATTATTGTCCTCATGTACCTGTGTTTCTGTGAGCATGAGGGAGGTGGCCACCTCGAAGCGTTTGGGCCTGGAAAGATATTTGTTGAGTTTGAACTGGTGCTCCAACTCCAGCAGCTGCTGGCTGGTGAAGGCCGTCCTCGGCCTTCGACATTTGCCCAGCAGGTTGGACTGGGCCTGGGCTGCACACAAACAACATTGTACTCATTACAATGCAATTTTAATGATCATTATTACGCTATTATTATTATTATACTATTTCACAGTATACCGCAATCAAAATGTACTGGGACGTTACAACAAATGATTGTGAAAATCATGGTAGTCTTATATTAATTACTGGTTAATATTTACCTACGTTGGCTGTAACCAGTCATTTAAAAGCAATTTCATGCAATTTCACAGTTTTGATTTCATGGTGAATTACAATAAAGTTATAACAATTGGACTTTTATAGTTAATTATGCTCTCGGCTGAACAGCATACTCCACTTACTGTGCAACGTAGTCTCCACTTTAAAATGTGTCTGTATAAATTCACTAGTGTTACCATATCTGAGTTATTATGTAGAAATATGGGGAAACTAGGGATGTCCGATAAAGGCTTTTTGCCGATATCCGATATTGTCCAACTCTTTAATTACCGATACCGATATCAACCGATACCGATATATACAGTCGTGGAATTAACTCATTATTATGCCTAATTTGGACAACCAGGTATGGTGAAGATAAGGTACTTTAAAAATAAATAAATTAATTAATTAAAAACATTTTCTTGAATAAAAAAGAAAGTAAAACAATATAAAAACAGTTACATAGAAACTCGTAATGAATGAAAATTAGTAAAATTAACTGTTAAAGGTTAGTACTATTAGTGGACCAGCAGCACGCACAATCATGTGTGCTTACGGACTGTATCCCTTGCAGACTGTATTGATATATAATGTAGGAACCAGAATATTAATAACAGAAAGAAACAACCCTTTTGTGTGAATGAGGGAGAGAGGTTTTTTGGGTTGGTGCACTAATTGTAAGTGTATCTTGTGTTTTTTATGTTGATTTAATAAAAAATAAAAACGATACCGATAATTTAAAAAAACGATACCGATAATTTCCGATATTACATTTTAACGCATTTATCGGCCGATAATATCGACAGGCCGATATTATCGGACATCTCTAAAATTTAGCTGACCAGCACCGAGGACACTTATGTTCCAGTTTTGGACACATTTCTCTGCATTTAATAAATATAATGGAAATTAATTCAACATTTTTTTCTTACAAATGCACTGTTTTTAAAAGTGAGAAACGCTTATTTAGTGAAATGAAAAAACAAAAAAAGTAAAACTGCATCAATATACATAAATTAAAGATGCATCAATAATCGATTTTTAATCAAATTGTAGCTCCTGAATCGGAATCGAATCGTGAGGTGGCCAAAGATTCCCACCTCTCACATCTATAGTAATTTACTGTGAAGTTACTCATTTTTACAGTAATTTATTATGGGGTTATTATACACATTTCGAGTAGAGTATTTTACTGAGGAATAATACTGTTAAATTCTGTGTAATTATGGTAATCATTTTTTATAGTGTAACAGTAATTATAAAATAAGATAAATAAATTAAAAATATTTTCTTGAATATAAAAGAAATTAAAACAATATAAAAACAGTTACATAGAAACTAGTAATTAATGAAAATGAGTCAAATTAACTGTTAAAGGTTAGTACTATTAGTGGACCAGCAGCACGCACAATCATGTGTGCTTACGGACTGTATCCCTTGCAGACTGTATTGATCTATATTGATATATAATGTAGGAACCAGAATATTAATAACAGAAAGAAACAACCCTTTTGTGTGAATGAGGAAGGGTTTTTGGGTTGGTGCACTAATTGTAAGTGTATCTTGTGTTTTTTATGTTGATTTAATAAAAAAAACGATACCGATAATAAAAAAAACGATACCGATAATTTCCGATATTGCATTTTAATGCATTTATCGGACGATATTATCGGACATCTCTAGGGGAAACAACTACAAATGTACACTTCTTTCACTAACGGTGTTACAAAAAAGATCCATTAGAATTGGATATAGAAAACATACAAACCCTTTATTTATTGAAGCACAATTATTGAAATTCAACAATTTGGATGCATTTGCAAACCGCTAAAATGATGTACAAAGCAAACTATAACCTGCTATACTGCAAAAAGTCAGTGTTCAAAAACAAGAAAAAAAAAAAAAAGAGGGGTATTTTATTTGAACTAAGCAAAATTATCTGCCAATAGAACAAGAAAATTTGGCTTGTCAAGACTTTCCAAAACAAGTAAAATTAATGGATGGCGATGGACGGGACCGTCTTTGACGACACATCAAATCCAAACCAGAGCAGTAATTAAAACTCTTTGGTCAACCTTTAATCAGAAGGGTTCAATCTCTCTCCTGTGCTAGTTTGAAGCCGACACAAAACGCACTCAGAGGAGATAATGTTTGAAAAAAGGTGACCGGTTTTTACAAAACTTTTGTTTTGAAGGGGGAATTGCAAACTTCCTGTCGATTTTTGCTGAGGGTTGTCAATATATGAAATGTAGGTCTAAGTAAGACCTACATAGAGGTTTTTGTTTCATGTCTCTAAGACATTCCTACTGGAAGTTACAGGCAGTTTTGTCTGAGTTTTCTTCCGAGGAGCAGTTGTGTCTGTGTTTTCTTCCTAGGGGGCGCTAGAGCGCAATTTTGAGTTTTGGGGTTGGGTTTTTTTCAGATCGCAATTGTTGCCAGTCCTGATGTGTGTGTCCAGTTTGGTGAGTTTTGAAGCATGTTAAGGGGGTCAAATTACAGCTCAAAGAGGCAAAAGTGACAGTTTTTACTACATTTTTGTTATGAAGGGGGAATTGCCAACTTTCTGTTGATTTTTGCTAAAAGATGTCAATGTATGAAATCTAGGTCTAAGTCAGACCTACATAGAGGTTTTTGTTTCATGTCTTTACGACATTCCTACAGGAAGTTACAAGCAGTTTTGTCTGTGTTTTTTCCTAGGAGGTGCTAGAGCGCAATTTTGAGTTTTGGGGTTTGGTTTTTTGATTAGATGGCAATTTTCGCCAGTACTGATATGTGTGTCAAATATGGTGAGTTTTGAAGCATGTTAAGGGGGTGAAATTACAGCTCAAAGAGGCGGAGGAATAATAACAATAATTACAATGGGCCATGCGGGCCCTAATAAAACGCACAAAATACAATAGGGTCCTCTGTCCCAAAATGACATTGCGGTCCCTAATTAGCTAACCTCAATGAACCCAAAAATACCTTAAAATAAGTATATTCTCACTAATAACAAGTGCACTTTTCTTGGTAGAAAAAAGAAATGAGACCTTTTTGCTCAATATGTTGAAAAATATTCTTAAATGAAGTAAATGCTAGTGCCATTATCTTGACATAATGATATGCGCTCGGCATCATGATTTTTTTTCATGCTTGAAGTAAGAAATGATTACTTTAAAAAAGTAGTTTTATACTTGTGAGTGTTGATGACACAGCTTTGCAACACTTGATATTCTAGTTTCAAGCATGTTTTACTCAATATAGGTCATCAAATCTCAGCAACAAGCTGTAATATCTTACTGAGATCATTTAGGACCAAAACACTTAAAACAAGTAAAACACTCTAGCATAAAATCTGCTTAGTGAGAAGAATTATCTTAGACAGAAAATAATAAATATCACCCTTATTTCAGATATTTAATCTTACTTAGTTTTCAGTTTTTGCAATGTGCCTGAGAATGTTTAATAATTATTTTCAACAAAAGAGGAGAAATATAACCTTAGAGGAAAATCGAATTGAAAACATTTGTATGCACGTACAACACTTAAAACCATTAGCATATCAGTATGTGGAATTAAATTATGGAATGGATTAACCCAATAAATCAAACTGATTTAGTTCACAAAGTACACACAACAATAATTGTGATGAACATCTTGAACCCTTTTTTTATTTATTTTATTTTATTTTTTTATTTTTTTTAGATAAAGATTATTTATGTATTTAATATTTGTTTACTTACTATGGTATATTATATATATATTTTTTTTAATTCACTGTTCTGTTACAGAGAGCAAGGAAATGGGATAAGCTCAGCTTCTTCCTACTCCTTTTCGGACGTGCTGTAATGAAACAACTGGAAATATGTGATGCATTACATTGTATCGCATGCATGTTCCAAATCAACTGAAACTGAACTAAATTCACAGTACATTTCTGGCTAATAATTGCTGTACTTTCACATGAGTAACATTTGCAGTCATTTACTGTGAAGCTCAATGCTGTGATGTTGGAAGTAACAGTACACTTTCATTACAATATTTTATTGTGAAATAAGAAAATAAAACAAATCAGTTTGAATTTACAGTTAAAAAAAATGTTGCGAGATCTAAGATTAATAACAATTAATTGCGGTGGAATAGAAGGATATTGTCATTTCTACAGTCATTACAGTATTTTACTGTGAAAGGACAGTGTTAAACGCTGGTCAATGTTTGCAGTGTAAATGCGTGTGATCCACTACGTCCGCTCCATGAATGTGTCCATAGAAGAACTATTTGCCGCCTCGTTTTTGACCCAAATCTGTGAGGAGGAGCGTGGACAAAACGTCCAGTGTGCGCGGTTGCAGGTAACATGTCCACTGTGGCTTTCACAGCCTGCCGACACTTTCCCATCTGTCCATTATCTCTCCATTTTAGTTCCTCTCCCAAAAGTCATCCGTCTGTGTCACCTTGTATGCACACTCATCATTCATATTTTTGGTAATTCTCTACCTGTCAATACGTAACACATGCAGTGTTTTAACTTGTGTATATTTTACTGTAAAAACTGGCAGCTAAGTCACCAAAATAACAGTGGTACAGTTTTCCATTCATAACAATTTACTGTAAAAACCTCCACAGAGTTTACAGTGCAAATTACTGTAAAAAAAACATAAGTACCATTTTTTTATATCTACAGTAATACACTATAAAAACGACAACCATAGATCTTACTGTAAAAATAACAGTGGTGCCGTTTTTTACAGGCATAAGACATTGATACAATGTTGATTATACATGCACGTCCTTTGAAACAACGTTGCAAAATAGATGTATTTGTCGTCGTGGCTTGTGCAGCCCATTGAGACACTTGTGATTAAGGGCTATACAAATAAACTTTGATTGATTGAGTGATTGATGTGTAAACGTTGGATCCACGTTGTTGGTTAGGAACGGACCACATTTCAATGGTCAAATCAACATCAAACCCAACATTGATTAAACGTCATCAAAAGGCATGTTGTTTTAATGTTTTATTTGTGTTGTAGAATATTGGTTGAGAAATGACCAAAATTCAATGGTCAAATCAATGTCAGAACCCAACATTGATTAAACGTTGTCAAAAAGTATGTTGTTTCAACGTTGTATTTGTGTTGTAGAATATTGGTTGGGAAATGACCACATTTCAATGGTCAAGTTAATGTCAGAACCCGACATTGATTAAAACGTTGTCAAAAAGTATGTTGTTTCAATGTTGTATTTGTGTTGTGGAATATTGGTTGGGAAATGACCAATATTCAATGATCAAATCAACGTCACAACCTGACATTGATTAAACGTAATCAAAAAGCATGTTTCAACGTTGTATTTGTGTTGTAGAATATTGGTTAGGTAAATTACTACATTTCAATGGTCAAATCAATGTCAGAAACCGACATTGATTAAACATTATCAAAAAGCATGTTGTTTTAACGTTGTATTTGTGTTGTAGAATATT
Organism: Nerophis lumbriciformis; assembly: GCF_033978685.3. Taxonomy (NCBI): domain Eukaryota; kingdom Metazoa; phylum Chordata; class Actinopteri; order Syngnathiformes; family Syngnathidae; genus Nerophis; species Nerophis lumbriciformis. The sequence goes on from NC_084554.2 coordinate 12,589,360, forward strand.
GGTTGGGAAATTATCATAATTCAATGGTCAAATCAATGTCAGAACCCAACATTGATTAAACGTTGTCCAAAAGCATGTTGTTTCAACGTTCTTTTTGTGTTGTAGAATATTGGTTGGGAAATTACCAAAATTCAATGGTCACATCAATGTCAGAACACAACATTGATTAAACATTGTCAAAAAGCATGTTGTTTCAACATTGTTTTTATGTTGTAGAATATTGGTTGGGAATTGACCACATTTCAATGGTCAAATCAATGTCAGAACCCGACATTGATGAAACGTTGTCAAAAAGCATGTTGTTTCAATGTTCTTTTTGTGTTGTAGAATATTGGTTGGGAAATGACCACATTTCAATGGTCAAATCAATGTCAGAACCCAACATTGATTAAACGTAATCAAAAAGCATGTTGTTTCAACGTTGTTTTTGTGTTTGTAGAATATTGGTTTGGGAAATGACCACATTTCAATGGTCAAATCAACGTCACAACCTGACATTGAATAAACTTTGTCAAAAAGTATGTTGTTTTAACGTTCTATTTGTGTTGTGGAATATTGGTTGGGAAATGACCAATATTCAATGATCAAATCAACGTCACAACCTGACATTGATTAAACGTAATCAAAAAGCATGTTTCAACGTTGTATTTGTGTTGTAGGATATTGGTTAGGGAAACTACTACATTTCAATGGTCAAATCAATGTCAGAAACCGACATTGATTAAACATTGTCAAAAAGCATGTTGTTTCAACGTTGTATTTGTGTTTGTAGAATATTGGTTGGGAAATGACCACATTTTAATGGTCAAATCAATGTCAGAACCCGACATTGATTAAACGTTGTCAAAAAGTATGTTGTTTCAACGTTCTTTTTGTGTTGTAGAAAATTGATTGGGAAATGACCACATTTCAATGGTCAAATCAATGTCAGAACCCGACATTGATTAAACGTTGTCAAAAAGTATGTTGTTTCAACGTTGTATTTGTGTTGTAGAATATTGGTTGGGAAATGACCAAAATTCAATGGTCAAATCAACGTCACAACCTGACATTGATTAAACATTATCAAAAAGCATGTTGTTTCAACGTTGTATTTGTGTTTGTAGAATATTGGTTGGGAAATGATCATAATTCAATGGTCAAATCAATGTCAGAAACCAATATTGATTAAACGTTGTCCAAAAGCATGTTGTTTCAACGTTGTTTTTGTGTTGTAGAATATTGGTTGGGAAATTACCACATTTCAATGGTCACATCAATGTCAGAACCCAACATTGATTAAACATTGTCAAAAAGTATGTTGTTTCAACATTGTATTTGTGTTGTAGAATATTGGTTGGGAAATGACCAAATTTCAATGGTCAAATCAACGTCACAACCTGACATTGATTAAACGTAATCAAAAAGCATGTTTCAACGTTGTATTTTTATTGTAAAATATTGGTTGGAAAATTACCAAAATTCATTGGTCAAATCAACATCAGAACCCAACATTGATTAAACGTTGACAAAAAGCATGTTGTTCCAACGTTATGTTTGAGTTGCTCAGCGTCAAGACCTAATTCAACAAGTTCTCAACGTTGTTTCAATGTCTTGTGCCTGCTGGGTTTAAACACCACCATAGAGTTTGCAGTACAAATTGGAAGCTCTGTCAGCAGAATTTTACTGTAAAAATAACATAAGCACCATTTTTTTTTATTTACAGTAGCGCACTGTAAAAAGGACTGTTTTGTTTTTTTTACGGTAAAAATTGGCAGCTCAGTCGCCCAGAATTGTACCTTAACATTTACAATGAGTACATTTTATAAATTGAATAATTATGGCGTCAATTGATTGGGAACAAAATCTAACAATATTATCATTTTAGATCTAGAACGACGACGTTTTTAGTTGTTTTTTTGGGTTTTTTTTTTTTTTACTGCATTTTACACCAAAATACCCATTTATTTCTTCAAAGAAACAGTAATTCCAATTGTAAAAAAAAAAAAAAAAAAAAGTCAAGATTTTACTGTCAAATATTGGCAACTAAGCTGCCGGTTTTTGAGTTTAAAACAGTTTCTTCAGTGTAGGCACACTGTAAAAAAAAAAATTCAGTAAAAAAACGGTCATCTACTGGCAGCTACGGTTGCCAAACGAAAACCATAAAATTAAAGTAAAACATTGTAAACCAAATAATGATCAAAAACATTATAATTACAGAAATTTTAATGAAACGTTTTATGGAAAAAATATCGTAATATTACATGAATTTGAAAGTAATTGAATAAAACAGAAAATGCTATGTATAATTAATTTGGTATTTTTTCTGTAAAAAAAAAAGAAATTACTGGCATATTACTTAAAATAACAGGCGGATTGGTTATTTACAGATAATGTCTTCAATTCTACAGTTTTATAAACTATTTAAAAAAATAGAAAAATTACAGTAGTAATTTAGAGTAAATTAACCATAAAAATAGGATTTTTTTTTTTACAGTGCAGTGTTATTTTAAGCAGATAAATTAATGTATTCTATTCGTTTTTATAATTACTGTTACACTATAAAAAATGATTACCATAATTACACAGAATTTAACAGTATTATTCCTCAGTAAAATACTCTAATGTGTATAATAACCCTACAATAAATTACTGTAAAAATGAGTAGCTTCGCAGTAAATTACTATAGATGTGAGAGGTGGGAATCTTTGGCCACCTCACGATTCAATTCCAATTCGGGAGCTACAATTTGATTAAAAATCGATTATTGATGCATCTTTAATTTATGTATATTGATGCAGTTTTACTTCTTTTTTTTCTTGTTTCACTAAATAAGCATTTCTCACTTTTAAAAACAGTGCATTTGTATGAAAAAAAAAAGTTGAATGAATTTCCATTATATTTATTAAATACATAGAAATGTGTCCAAAACTGGAACATAAGTGTCCTCGGCGCTGGTCAGCTAAATTGTACAACTGTCTGTACGTTATTTACAATAAATAAATAGATTATTGACGTTTTACGAATCGATTTTATAGTCGTCCATGTCGGAAAAATCGATTATTCCCCCCCCCCCCCACCTCTGTTAACTGTTGACTCTAACTTATAATAAATAATTCACCCCTATACAATATCCTACCCTAATATCCTACTGTGCAATATTACCCTTCGAGTGCAATATGTCCGACACTGATCTGTATATTGTACAGTATTTTGTATTTTTATAGTGTTTTGTATATTGTACATGATTGCTTATTATTTCTATTGGATAGTAGTCTGTTTATTTCAATTGTTTTTTCTTTTTTCTTTTTTCTTTATTGCCTGTTGTGTCATTTATTTTATTTCATTATTTATTTATTTTTACCCCATATTTGTTCCCACTACCGCACCTTAAATTGGAGTCCTTAATCTCGTTATATGCAAATATAATGACAATAAAGTCCATTCTATTCTATTCTATTCTATCTATTCTTAAAGTAATGCAATAGGAGCCAACTGTGAAATCACAATGAACATTTTTTTACATTACCGTAATGGTTATTTAAAAACAGAAGTATTTTTTTACAATCTTTTTCCACACCGAATTACGGTAAATTGAAAAATGCTGTTATTTTTTGGGGGGGAAATTTTGGCTATTGAGATACCAGGTTTTTTTTGGTTTTTGTTTTTTTTGTGCAAAATGTCAACAAAAATCCCTACAGTCCGAAGAAAAATGGTTGTTTGTACTCACTGTTAAAGTCCGACATCTTGGGCAGCATCATGCCGGCCGTGGACACCCGCAGCCAGTGGTCCAGCTGGAAGGTGCTGGCCGTCAGCTTGATGGGGTCCCCGGCGTGGTGCTGCTGGTGGTGGTGGTGATGGTGGTGGTGGTGCGGGTAGGACGAGTAGGACAGGGCCGGGTGCTGCGCGGTGAGCGCGGCCGCCGCAGAGTAGGTGTACATGGGGTGGCCGTACAGCGCCTGCGCGGGGATGCCGGCGCTGCTGGGCGGGTGTAATCCAACCAGGCCGTGCGCGCTGCCCAGGAATCCCGGTTTGGGGATCAGGCCGTGGCTGGAGATCCTCGGCGGGGACGGCGTCTCGGTGCGTAAAGCCTCGCCGGGGCTGCTGAGCTCGGAGGCCGGGATGGAGACGGAGGAGGCGGAGGAGGAGGTGACCAGAGCCAAGGGAGACGTCTGCGCTTTAGGACTATCTATGGCCAAGAGCGCGTCTATGCGGAAGTTTTTGGACTTCTCCATCTTAAGTGTGCTCACGCTCTTCTGCGGGAGAACTTCCAAAGTTCTGACGGTACGCAAAGTGGGAGAGACGCTTAATGCACGTCCGCTGCAGGTGATTGGCGCAGGAGGGGGCGGTCCCGAAACCTCACCAACCACGCCCCCTTTACGCGTTTACTGCACCTGCATCCTCCATCCTTGCCCATCCATCCATCCGTTTCCTACCGCTTGTCCCGTTCAGAGTCGTGGGGGGTGCTGGAGCCTATCTCAGCTGCATTCGGACGGAAGGCAGGGGGTACACCCTGGACAAGTCGCCAGCTCATCACAGCCTCCATCCTTGCATCCTCACTAATATACGCGCAGGGCCGCTCCTGGCGAAATTAGGGCCCTTAGCAGAAATGTATTTGGAGCTTTTTACAACATTCTTTCACACTTGTTTATTCATGTGAATTATATTTATATAGCGCTTTTCTCTAGTTACTCAAAGCGCTTTTACATAGTGAAACCCAATATCTAAGTTGCATTTAAACCAGTGTGGATGGCACTGGGAGCAGGTGGGTAAAGTGTCTTGCCTAAAGACACAACGGCAGTGACTAGGATGACGGAAGCGAGAATCGAACCTGGAACCCCCAAGTTGCTGGCACGGCTACTCTACCAACCGAGCTATGCCGCTGCTTGTCCCGTTCGGGGTCGCAGGGGGTGCTGGAGCCTACCTCAGCTGTATTCAGACGGAAGGCGGGGGGTATACCCTGGACAAGTCGCCACCTCATCGCAGCCTCCATCCTTGCATCCTCACTCTATACAGTGTACGTGCAGGGCCGCTGCTGGCGAGATTAGGGCCCATAGCAGAATTTTATTTGGAGCTTTTTACAACATTCTTTCACACTTGTTTATTCATCCATCCATCAATCCATTTTCTACCGCTTGTCTCGTTCGGGGTCGCGGTGGGTTCTGGAGCCTACCTCAGCTGCATTCAGGCAGAAGGCGGGTGTACAACCTGGACAAGTCGCCACCATCCTTGCATCCTCACTCATATACGTGCAGGCCCGCTCCATGGCGAGATTAGGGCCCTTGGCATATTTAAAAAAAAAATATTTTTACAACATTCTTTCACACTTGTTTATTCATCCATCCATCCATCCATTTCCTACCGCTTGTCCCGTTCAGGGTCGCGGGGGGTGCTGGAGCCTATCTCAGCTGCATTCGGGTGGAAGGCGGGGTACACCCTGGACAAGTCGCCTCCATCCTTGCATCCTCACTCATATACGTGCAGGGCTGCTCCTAGCGAGATTAGGGCCCTGAGCAGAATTTTATTTGGAGCTTGTTTTACAACATTCTTTCACAATTGTTTATTCATATGAATCGATTTTTATATTATTTTTTAAATACCAAACTTAAATTTAATTCGACATGTGTTGTTCTAAAACGATTTAATTGGAAATATATTGTAA